>NC_026003.2:50331066-50389004 GCF_000442705.2 Elaeis guineensis
TGACATGTACATGACCAGATGTGGCATACTCACTAGGGGTAGTGAATAGATCCCAATCTGATCCAGGGAAGAATCACTGGAAGGTTGTTAAAACCATCCTGAAGTATTTAAGAAATACTAAGGACCAGTGGCTTGTTTATGGTGAATCGGACTTGAGACTTATAGGGTTTACAGACTCTAATTTCCAATCTGATCACGATGACAGCAAAAATATGTCGGGATTTATTTTTACCCTTAATGGTGGGGCTATCTGCTGAAAAAGTTCCAAGTAGCACACAGTGGCTAATTCAATTTGCGAGGTAGAGTATGTCGCTGCATCAGATGCTGCCAAAGAAATGGTGTGGCTGAGAAAATTCATCACCGAGCTTGGAGTAGCACCCTCCCTTGTTGGTCCAGTTCTGCTCTACTGTGACAGCTGTGGAGCCATTGCTCAAACGAAGGAACCAAAGGCACACCAACGGACGAAGCATATTCTGCACCGCTACCATCTCATCCGAAAAATTATGGATCAAGGTGACGTCGATCTTTAGAAGATCGACGGAAAGGAGAATCTGACCGACCCATTCACTAAAGCCATTGCGGTGAAGGAGTTCGACAACTACAAGTCAAAGATGGGTATTAGATACTGCACCGATTGGCTTTAGGCCAAGTGGGAGATTGTTGAGAATAGTATCCCAAAGCCAATCGTCAGCCTGTTGATAATTGTGCTCATTTTTGTATATGTACATGAATTATAAATTAATAAAAATTATTTTAATATTTTTCATCACAAAATATTTCATCTTATAATGAACTCTTATGTTGTGGTGAAGTCCTGAGGACTATTTAGACTCGACAAAGGAGGATTTGTCGTTTAGTCCTTAAATCTGTTCGCGACCAAATGATACGTTGTTACCAAGGATGACAATGTTTATCAAGCATAGGTCGTTGTGTGCCATATAGATTGGTTGTCCTCTTAACCAATGAGTGTGGAGACACTGGTATGGCATACAGGTGAGATGTAAGGGTACATCTACACTGAACGTGACCGACTCCGGAGCTTTTTCTGCTGTCAAGATTTGCTCTGATGGAATATGGGTATAAATATCCATCCGACTTGAGACCACCATGGTGACTTGCAAGCAACTCACTGCACTTAGGTACTAGACTACCTGAATTTCTAATTCAGTGACGGAAGGCTACTGGGTGTAGTCAAGTACTTGACTTGTCGGTGCATATGTCAAGATGGGATTGACCACTCCAGTTTAGGAGCTGTGTACAGTCGTGTTTCAATTTAGCAAAATCTTGGCTAGGATAGTCCTTATGAGGAGTCACAGGAGTGTTTGAGTTGAGCACGATTCGGATGATTTGATCAGGGTTGACAGTTTAACCCTGAGTCATCCTAAATACAGGGGTCAAAAGGATGAATTATACAGTAACCGTATTCTTGTAGGTTCTGAGTGTTACGATTGCGACTCTTCGACCTATCCGGACATTGGGTACCATTGCTAGATGGTCACTTCGATTAGTACAGGAATTGGTTCCTGTGCTACCGGCTTAGGTTCGAACCTACGGGGTCACACACATTAGAGGTTCCTATCTGATCTGATGGCTGATGAAGAATCCTACATGTTTGGGACTCAGTGATCGAGAATCAAGATTCTCTGATCATGAGTTCCATAGATTATGGGTACCGGGGTCAAGAGTCCCACTGGTTGGGACTTTTCTATCAGGGTTACATATCGATGAATTCTGATGTCCGATTGCCCATCGAATTTGGACTCAATATTTATGAGAGGTTTAATTAGTGATTTGATTGCTAATTAACTTAATTTGTTTGAGTAATTATTTTTGGATCAAGTCCAATTGAATTGGATTCAGTTGGGTTTGATCTGATTAGGTTAAGAGTTGACCTAATCGTCGAGATGGTTTGGTCCCTGATTTGATCAGGGGTTGGACTTAGTCAATCCTAATTTGATTAGAATTTTATTGAGCATAATTAAGCCTAATTTAGTTGGATTTAAATTAGTCTAATTGGATCTAAATTATTTGGTTCAATTAGGTTGGTTTAAATAATTAAACCACCTTGACCCAATCTCCATGCGCCACCTCACTTCCATTGCACCATTTGAATTCATGAGAAGGAACTTCTCATGAATTATTTTCTCACGCCAAGCCCTCTCCATGTCCCACTTTAATATGCCATATGAATGGATAAGGATGATTGGTTGGCCATTCAAATTCAAAATAAAGTTTGAATTTAAATGGACAATCAATCTTTGCACCTTATCCCTTTTTTTACGCCCCATTTATTACATGAGAAAAGATTTCTCATGAAATCACTCCATGCGTAATTTAAGCCACACCTCACGCCTTTAGTGGATAAGGGATGAGTTGGTGTCCATTTGAATTCAAAATTTGATTTGAATTCAAATGTGTAATTACTCATCTTTATCCTTTCTTTTGGATAAGACGTTTGACGTTGTTATAAAAGGAGAATAAGAGTGGGGCATGCAAGAAGAAGATTTTTGAAGAAAAATTCTGGGACATGAGAAGTTTTGTGCATGAGAAGGAAGTCCATATCCTTCTAAGAGAAAAAGAAAGAAAAGAAAGAAAAGTGGGTGCAAGGTTTCCGGTGAGTTCCTTAGAGTTTTAGCCTGAGGTTCGGGAAGAGAGAAAGTGAGCTACGAGTGTCGTGAGCCCACAAAATCTCAGGGAGATCTTCAACATCCTCTCAAGCATGTCTATTGACAATCCAGAGCATTCGAAGAATCGACAGACATCGATCGAAGGAGTTCGATCAGCATCGGCCGTCAAAAGGGCTCTACAACGAGCTAGCACTCGTGAGGAGTCGATCAGATCGAGAGCTTCGTGTGGATGATCCACAGAGGCCAGATATGCTGTGTGGCTGTGTCGCAATGATCAGACTCTTCCGACGGTGATCAGATTGCGACGATCTACTACCCGCACAAAGGTATTGTGTTCTGAACACATTACAGTAAAGTGTTTACTGTTTGAATTTGAAATTCAAATTTAAATGAATGCATGCTATATATCATATTTTGATCCTAGTGTAGGGTAAATTCATGTTAATTAATTAGATTAATTAATATTTTTTCACTGTAAAATCATAATTTTAAAAAAGTTTTATAATTACCATTTTATCCCTACACTGAATTTTTCCACATCATCATCAACATTATCGAAACTCCTTTCGATGGACCAAAACTCTTCTGATTCAGATAATTAGAATGATCGATCATTAATATCATTCTAACTGCTTCCAAAATCTGTCAGTGACACTAGCAGTATGTGGTGGCAACCATCAGAATTGAAGATGAACCTCTCGTTAGCTATCTGTATGATTGAGTTTCTATCATGAGTCCGACTGAATTAGGGTTAAGTGAACTCATCAAACCAACATCAATCATATTGATCATCGATCGATCGGGTTCGATGTGAATCTAATGAAATTTTTTTTTTTATTATTTCACTCTGTCATGCATGGCTTAAGACTCGATCTTTCGATCATCATAGTGTAGCGAAAATTTAGTACAGGCAAAATGTAATTTAAAACTTTTCAAAATTACTATTTAAACGGAATTATTAATTAATCTCATTAATTAATACTAATTAACCTACACTAGATCTAAATATGATACAACAGCATGCATTTAAATTGAAATTCAAATTGAATCAGTAAACGTTTACAGTACTGTGTTCAGAACACATCACCTTTTGCGGGTAGTCGATCACCGCAATCTTATCACCATCGGAGGGCTCTGATCATCACGTCACAGCCACCCAACTGTCTGGCCTCTGTGGATCGTCCACATGAAGCTCCCGTCTGATCAGCTCCTCACGAATGCTAGTTCATGATTTCACCCTTTTGATGGTAGATGTTGATCGAACTTCTTCGATCGATGTGTGCCGACTTCTCAGATGCTCCAGATCATCTGCACAGTTACTTGAGAGACTGATGGATCTCTCTCTAAAATTTGGTGGACTCACGACACTCGTGGCACACCAATCTCACTTCCCGAACCCTAGGTAGAAACCCTAGGGTACACACCAAAAACCCTGCGCCCAATTTTCTCTCTTTTCTTTCCTTTTCTCTCGAAAGGTTTTGGACCTTCACCTTGCGCAGAAGCCTTCCTCATGCCCCAAAGTTTCTCTCCTAATTTTTCTACGCACGTCCCACCTTTCTCCTCTTTTTAAAACAATGTCGAACGTGTCTTATCCGCGTGAGAGGATAAAGACAAGAGGTTACACATTTGAATTCAAATCAAATTTGAATTCAAACGAAAACCAACTTATCCCTATCCTTTTGGGCGTGAGAAGAGAAGAGGCGTGGCTTTTTGTGTATGGAAAAAGTTTCATGAGAAACCTTTTCTCGTGTAAGTAATGTGGCGCACAAAATGGATAAGGATGAAAGGCAAGTGATAAGTTATCCATTCAAATTCAAACATGCTTTGAATTTGAATGGCTAACTAATTAATTTATCCATCCATATGGCGCACAAATGAGGATGTGGGGAAGGGTTTTACGTGAGAAAAATTTCACGAGAAGTTTCTTCTCGTGAATTCAAATGGGTGCAAGGAAGTTGGGTGACGCAGGGAATTTAAAACAAGGTGGTTTGATTCAAATTGAGCCAACCTAGTTTAAAATAGGTTGAGCACAATTAGACCAAATTAAATCCAATATAATTAGGCTTAATTAGGCTTAATAAAATCCTAATCAAATCAGAATTAACTAAACCTAACCCCTGATCAAATCAGGGACTAAACCACCTTAGCGATTAGGTCAACATTTAACCTAATCGGGTCAATCCAAACTGAATCCAATTCAATTGGACTTGATCCAAAAATAATTACTCAATCAAATTGAGTTAATTAATGATTAAATCACTAATTAAACCTCTCATAAATGTTGAGTCCAAATCCGATGGGCAATCAGGCATCAGAGACCATCGATATGAAACCCTGATCAAAGAGTTCAAATTTCAAATTCAAAATTCGAAATTCAAAATTTTGACCCCGGTACCCAAAATGTGTGGAACTCATGATTAGAGAATCCTAATTCTCAATCATAGAGTTCCAGATAGATAAGACTCATAATCAACCATCAGATCAGAAAGGAACCTCTAATGTGTGTGACCCCGCAGGTTCGAACCTAAGCCGGTAGCACAGGAACCAATTTCTGTACTAATCGAAGTGACCATCTAGCAATGGTACCCGATGACGGATAGGTCGAATAATCGCAATCCAACATTCAGAACCTACATGAATATGGTTACCGTATAATTCATCCCTTTTGACCCCTGTGTTTAGGATGACTCAGGGTTAAACGTCAACCCTGATGATATCATCCGAATCATGCTCAACTCAATTAGTCCTGTGACTCCTCACTAGGACTACCCTGGCCAAGGTTTTGCTAAATTGAAACACGACTGTACACAGCTCCTAAACTGGAGTGGTCAATCCCATCTTGACACACGCACCGACAAGTCAAGTACTTTACTACACCCAGCAACCTTCCGTCACTGAATTAGAAATTCAGGTAGTCCAGTGCCTAAGTGCAGTGAGTTGCTTGCAAGTCACCGTGGCGGTCTCAGGTCGGAGGGACATTTATACCCATATCCCATCGGAGCAAATCTTGACAGCAGAAATAGCTCCGGAGTTGGTCACGTTCAGTGCAGATGTACCATTACATCTCACCTGTATGCCATACCAGTGTCTCCACACTCTTTGGTTATGAGGACAACCAACCCATATGGCACACAACGACCTATGCTCGATAAATATTGTCGTCCTTGGTAACAACGTATCATTTGGTCGCGAACATGTTTAAGACTAAACGACAAATCCTCCTTTGTCGAGTCTAATAGTCCTAAGGACTTCACCACAACACAGGAGTTCATTAGAAGATGAAACATTTGTGATGAAAAAATACCAAAATAACTTTTATTTATTTATAATTCATGTACTAATACAAAAGGAGCACAACCGTCAACAGGCTGACGATTGGCTTTGGGACACTATTCCCAACAATCTCCCACTTGGCCTAAAGCCTATCGGTGCAGTATCTAATACCCACTTCGACTTGTAGTCGTTGAACTCCTTCACCGCAATGGCTTTAGTGAATGGGTCGGCCAGGTTCTCCTTCCCGTCGATCTTCTGAAGGTCGACGTCACCTCGATCCACGATCTCCCGATGAGATGGTAGCGGCGTAGAATATGCTTTGTCCGCTGGTGTGCCTTTGGTTCCTTCGCTGAGCAATGGCTCCAGAGCTGTCGCAGTAGAGCAGAACTGGACCAACAAGGGAGGGTGCTACTCCGAGCTCGGTGATGAATTTTTTCAGCCACACTGCTTCTTTGGCAGCATCTGATGCAACAATATACTCCGCCTCGCATACTGAATCAGCCACAGTGTGCTTCTTGGAACTCTTCCAGCAGACAGCCCCACCATTAAGGGTAAAAATAAATCCTGACACACTCTTGCTATCATCTCGATCAGACTGAAAACTAGAGTCTGTAAACCCTATAAGTCTCAAGTCCGATTCTCCATATATAAGCCACTGGTCCTTAGTATTTCTCAAATACTTCAGGATGGTTTTAACAACCTTCCAGTGATTCTCTCCTGGATCAGATTGGTATCTACTCACTACCCCTAGTGAGTATGCCACATCTGGTCGTGTACATGTCATGGCATACATGATAGATCCCACTGTCGAAGCATATGGAATCCTACCCATACGCTCTCTCTCTTGAGGTGTTGTCGGACAATCCCTCTTGAGAGAGAAATTCCATGGCCTATCGGTAGATAGCCTTTCTTGGAATTTTCCATGCTGAACCTTTTCAGCATAGTATCAATGTACGTGGACTGGGATAAGCCAAGCAACTTTTTGGATCTATCCCTATAGATCCTCATCCCTAGGATGTAGGAAGCTTCTCCCAAATCCTTCATGGAGAACTATGACGATAGCCAAATCTTTATTCCCTATAATGCAGGGACATCATTCCCGATTAAGAGAATGTCATCCACATACAATACAAGAAATACTACTGCTGGACCATTAGCCCACTTATAAATGCAGGGTTCTTCTCCGTTCTTAACGAAGCCATACGTTTTGATCGTCCTATCAAAACATATGTTCCAACTCCGAGAAGCCTGCTTAAGTCTATAAATGGACCTCTGTAGCTTGCACACCTTAGACTCATCTGTGGATGTGAATCCTTCAGGTTGTATCATATACACCTCTTCGTCCAGCTCTCCGTTTAGGAAAGCTGTCTTCACATCCATCTGCCAGATTTCATAGTCCAGATGGGCAGCTATCGCAAGCATAATCCGAATGGATTTGAGCATTGCCACAGGAGAAAATGTCTCGTCATAGTCTATACCATAACGTTGACGATATCCCTTGGCAACCAGACGAGCTTTATAGGTCTCCACCTTTCCGTCTACGCCCCTCTTCCTTTTGAAGACCCACTTACAACCTATGGGTTTTACTCCTTCGGGTGGGTCAACCAATGTCCACACATCGTTGACCTTCATGGACTCCATTTCGGATTTCATGGCCTCTAGCCATTTCCCAGAGTCAGGTCTCTGCATTGCATCCATGTAGGTGATCGGATCCTCATCGTTTTCATCAAGTTCGATAGGATCACCATCCCGGATCAAGAAACCATAGTATCTGTCCGGTTGATGTGGTACTCTACCAGACCGCCTTAAGGGTGCATAATCAATGGGCTCCGGATCTGATCTAATCAAATCCGGTTCAGGTTCAGTAACATGTGTCGGTTTTTTCACCTGTCGAACTTCGTCAAGTTCGACTTTAGAGGCAACAGTTCCTTCACTAAGGAACTCCTTTTCTAAAAAGATTGCCTTAAGGCTGACAAACACCTTTTGCTCATCAGCAAGGTAGAAAAAATACCCTTTGGTCTCTTTTGGGTACCCTATAAAATTACACTTGTCAGACCTAGGTCCAAGCTTGTCTGTAATTAAACGTTTAACATAAGCCGGACACCCCCAAACCCTAAGGTGCGAGAGTACTGGCTTACGTCCTATCCATATCTCATATGGCGTTTTGGCTACAGACTTACTCGAAACTCTATTTAGAAGGTAACAAGCCGATTCGAGCGCATATCCCCAGAGGGAGATTGGCAGACCAGCAAACCCCATCATGGATCGAACCATGTCTAACAGGGTCCGATTCCTCCTTTCAGACACACCATTATGCTGTGGTGTTCCAGGAGGAGTCCACTGAGAGAGAATCCCATTCTCCCCTAGATACGTCAGAAACTCATTGGAAAGGTATTCACCTCCTCGATCAGATCGAAGAGTTTTAATACACTTCCCAGTTTGTTTTTCTACCTCATTTTGGAATAGTTTGAACATTTCAAATGATTCCGACTTATGCTTCATTAAATAGACATACCCATGCCTAGATAGGTCGTCTGTGAAGGTTATGAAGTAGAAAAATCCACCTCTTGCACTTGAGCTCATGGGTCCACATACATCAGAATGTACCAGACCTAAGAGTTCACTGGCCCGCTCACCTTTTTCAGTAAAAGGTGACTTGGTCATCTTTTCAAGAAGACAGGACTCACAGGTTGGAAGTGATTCACAATCACTAACTTCAAGAATTCCTTCTTGAGCCAACCTGTTTATCCTGTTCTTATTGATATGACCTAGCCTACAGTGCCAAAGGTAGACTTCTGACACATTATCTATTCTAGAGCGTTTACCGAATTTTTGAACCACATTAACAGGCTGTGATAGTAAGTAAATTCTATTATTTAATTGTCCAACAAATATTGTAACACCATTCAAAATGATATTGCAAATATTTCTTTTTATTAAAAAATCATAACCGTACATGGCCAAAAGGCCTACAGAAATAATATTTAATAAAAAACTTGGACAATAGTGACATTCACTCAGAATTACATTACGAGAATTGATTACAAGACTCATGATTCCTAAATCTAGAACTGAAACTTTGCTTCCATCTCCAACATTCAGGAACCTCTCGCCTTCATCAAATCTCCTACTGACCTGCAGACCCTGCATCGAATTACAAATATGATAAGGGCTTCCGGTATCCAATACCCAGGCAGTAGTATCACAAATCGAAAAGTTGCAAGGAGTTATCATATAATTATCTTGCTTTTTCTTTGGCCTGTTCGGGTCCAGGGAGGCAATGTATTGAGGACAGTTCCTCTTTCAATGCCCGTGCTTCTTGCAAAAGAAGCACTCCGCCTGGCTCTGGTCATGCTTGCGCTTCTTGGTCTGACCCCGTGCTACTGTCCCAGCATGAGATTGCACCTTCTTATTTTTCTTCTTCTTGTTCTTCTTCCCCTTCCCAAAGGGTTGACGACGAGAAGAAGACCCTCCCACTACATTCACCGACTCCTTATGGAGTTGGTGATCCTTCTCAAAGTTCTGCAGCAACCCCAACAATCCGTGGTAGTTTACTGCAGGCTTTGTCATTCGAAAATGAGTAAGGAATGGGAGGAAGGACTTGGGCAAGGAATTAAGGATCGCATCCTTACCGAGCTGCTCGTGCAGAGGAAAGCCCAATTTGCTTAGGCGCTCAATCATCTCGATAATATACAGTACATGATCAGTGACTGAGGCCCCATCCCTCATCCGAGCATTGAAAATAGCACAACTAGTTTTATGCCTTTCAACGTCGTCAGGCGTGCCAAAGGAGTCGTTCAACATTTGAAGCATCTCCTGTGGCTGGGCGTTCTCAAACCTTTGGCTGAACTCGTCATTCATTGCAGTCAGCATAATACATCGAACGGTGGTGCGATCATTGAGCCACTTCAAGTAAGTATCTCGGATCGCTTTACTAGCGTTCGGGGCTGGCTCCTCAGGTGCTGGATCCGTTACTACATAAAGGATCCGTTCATGCTCAAGGACGATTTTCAATTTTCGATACCAGCTATCGAAATTGGGTCCCATGAGCTTGTCATTATCTAATAATGACCGGAGCGACAGGGTAGTGGCCATAGCTACTTAAAGGAAAACGAGACCTCTATTAGTACATAAATTAATACTAAAGACTTGGACTTTAGTCTAAAGTTTTTCCAATATTTTTACGAACTGGTAGCCTCATCCTTCAATTCGAAGAATTACTTTAATTCCTTAATGGGTACTAGAATCCACACAGACTACACACGAGCCCAACTTTGGTTGGTCAACCCATGTGCATCTATGGGTAGGTTCTTAACCAGTTGTTTCTCTAAACAACTTCTAGTAATTGATTTTGCCCCAGAACCTAATCAGTAGGCTTTGGCCTCCACTGAAAAGATCTGGTTAGGTCCAACCATTAACATGACTTAATTTAGTGAATCGGACCAATAAATGATCAGGCCCGACTTTGGCCGGCCAACCTAACCACCATCAGAAAGACTCAATCAAATTATCATATTATGAATAATAATTCCATTGGCCAATGAGCACTAGGCCTTTGGGCCTCCAATGATCATTGAACTAATGGACTCATTATCATTCACTTAATGGGAGGCTATGACTTAGTTATCATTATAACTTAATCATTTTAGGGACCTAATAATTTTGAGGATTTTATTAAAGAATAGTAGAGAAGAAATCATCCAGCCAATTTCAATCCTCCCACTGACTTCACCAAGTCAGATTAAAAAGGATTTAATTAAAGCTGGCATTAGGAGCACCTAAATCAGTCTTACTGATTTACCTAATGACATGGGTGAGCTCTAATCACCAAGTGATCTAATCAAAATCTAACTTACCAGATTGGCCAGGTAAGTGAGATCAGTGGTGGAGATTTGCCATTAACTCGTCAATGATCGAATCAATGCGAGTAGCTTCCGCTTAAGAACCACTGGTCAAAACTGCCGAACTTACCTTAGACACCAACCGGTTCATTAGTTTTAATTTTGATCAACTTAGTAAATAGAGCTCCACCGCGTAGCCATGAATTAAGTCCATCTTGGTCTAGTTAAAGACATGGACCCATTCAACTACAACTATTGAAGTTGAGTCTAGAGTATCCTTGACCTAATCTAATTCAACTTTTGATTAGATTTGACCAATTACTCCAATTCGTCCATTTTTTAAACTAACCTTAGGTCTAACCCAATTATGGACCTAATTCATCTAACCCATTGACCCAAAAGTTTATGCAATTATCTTAGGTCTTAATTCACAATTCTAGACCTACTAGACAACACTTAATTCCTTTAATTAAGTACTTGGGCTGATGGGTCAGGGTTTGGCATTTCGAAAATAATTTTTAAATTTGAAAGATTTTATTTTCTGTTCACCAAATGTGTTAACTCATTTCACAAACGGGTCAGCACATTTCATAAACAGCAATTCTATTGCTCATTTCATAACAGAAAATAACTCAAAATAAATCATAAATTTTCTTTTAGATCTAATCTAACATATTCATGATAAATTTCTTAATTAAGTCCTTTCGCTGCTTCATCGGTATGGGATATAATTGCATCGGCACCCCTACCGCCATAGGAGACCCCATCGAATGGGAAGAGAGGGCCTTTAAACCCTACTTTTCTCCTATGACCGGACGGCCATGGCAA
Organism: Elaeis guineensis; assembly: GCF_000442705.2. Taxonomy (NCBI): domain Eukaryota; kingdom Viridiplantae; phylum Streptophyta; class Magnoliopsida; order Arecales; family Arecaceae; genus Elaeis; species Elaeis guineensis. The sequence goes on from NC_026003.2 coordinate 50,342,636, forward strand.
CCAACCCAATTAGATTACTTGCTACTTGGATCATGTATATCTAAATATACAAATTTCAAAATTTAAATTTTGAATTTCAAATTTCAAATTTTAAATTTCAAATTTGAGATTTCAACCAAATTTCAAATTTCGAATTTTCAATCTTTGAATTTTAAATTTTGAATTTTGAATTTCAAATTTCAAATTTTAAATTTCAAATTTCAAATTTTAAATTTGAGATTTCAACCAAATTTCAAATTTCAAATTTTGAATTTTGAATTTCAAATTTCAAATTTCGAATTTCAAATTTCAAATTTCAAATTTGAGATTTCAACCAAATTTCAAATTTCAAATTTTGAATTTCAAATTTGAAACTTCTAACAAATTTCAAATTTCAAATTTTAAATCTTTTTGAATTTTGAATTTTGAATTTCAAATCTAAACTTATAGATTACACCTTAATCTATGCATGCATATGTATATCATATTCTAGAACCTGCTCTGATACCAATTGAAGCGAAAATTTAGTGCAGGGGCAAAATGGTAATTTTAAAACTTTTTCAAAATTATTATTTTACAGTAGAATTATTAATTAATCTCATTAATTAATACTAATTAACCCTACACTAGGATCTAAATATGATACAACAGCATGCATTTAAATTTGAAATTCAAATTTGAATCAGTAAACGTTTTACAGTACTGTGTTCAGAACACATCACCTTTTGCGGGTAGTCGATCACCACAATCTGATCACCATCGGAGGGCTCTGATCATCACATCGCAGCCACCCAACTGTCTGTCCTCTGCGGATCGTCCACATGAAGCTCCCGTCTGATCAGCTCCTCACGAATGCTAGTTCGTGATTTCACCCTTTTGATGGTAGATGTTGATCGAACTCCTTCGATCGATGTGTGCCGACTTCTTGGATGCTCCGAATCGTCTGTACAGTTACTTGAGAGGCTGATGGATCTCTCTCTAAAATTTGGTGGACTCACGACACTCGTGGCACACCAATCTCACTTCCCGAACCCTAGGTAGAAACCCTAGGGTACACACCAAAAACCCTGCGCCCAATTTTCTCTCTTTTCTTTCCTTTTCTCTCGGAAGGTTTTGGACCTTCACCTTGCGCAGAAGCCTTCCTCACGCCCCAAAGTTTCTCTCCTAATTTTTCTACACACGTCCCACCTTTCTCCTCTTTTTAAAACAACGTCGAACGTGTCTTATCCGCGTGAGAGGATAAAGACAAGAGGTTACACATTTGAATTCAAATCAAATTTGAATTCAAACGAAAACCAACTTATCCCTATCCTTTTGGGCGTGAGAAGAGAAGAGGCGTGGCTTTTTGTGTGTGGAAAAAGTTTCATGAGAAACCTTTTCTCGTGTAAGTAATGTGGCACACAAAATGGATAAGGATGAAAAGGCAAGTGATAAGTTATCCATTCAAATTCAAACATGCTTTGAATTTGAATGGCTAACTAATTAATTTATCTATCCATATGGCGCACAAATGAGGACGTGGGGAAGGGTTTTATGTGAGAAAAATTTCACGAGAAGTTTCTTCTCGTGAATTCAAATGGGTGCAAGAAAGTTGGGTGACGCAGGGAATTTAAACAAGGTGGTTTGATTCAAATTGAGCCAACCTAGTTTAAAATAGGTTGAGCACAATTAGACCAAATTAAATCCAACATAATTAGGCTTAATAAAAAAATCCTAATCAAATCAGGAATTAACTAAACCTAACCCCTGATCAAATCAGGGACTAAACCACCTTAGCGATTAGGTCAACATTTAACCTAATCGGGTCAATCCAAACTGAATCCAATTCAATTGGACTTGATCCAAAAATAATTACTCAATCAAATTGAGTTAATTAGTGATTAAATCACTAATTAAACCTCTCATAAATGTTGAGTCCAAATCCGATGGGCAATCAGGCATCAGAGACCATCGATATGAAACCCTGATCAAAGAGTTCAAATTTCAAATTCAAAATTCGAAATTCAAAATTTTGACCCCGGTACCCAAAATATGTGGAACTCATGATTAGAGAATCCTAATTCTCAATCATAGAGTTCCAGATAGATAAGACTCATAATCAACCATCAGATCAGAAAGGAACCTCTAATGTGTGTGACCCCGCAGGTTCGAACCTAAGCCGGTAGCACAGGAACCAATTTCTGTACTAATCGAAGTGACCATCTAGCAATGGTACCCGACGACCGGATAGGTCGAATAATCGCAATCGCAACATTCAGAACCTACATGAATATGGTTACCGTATAATTCATCCCTTTTGACCCCTGTGTTTAGGATGACTCAGGGTTAAACTGTCAACCCTGATGATATCATCCGAATCGTGCTCAACTCAATTAGTCCTGTGACTCCTCACTAGGACTACCCTGGCCAAGGTTTTGCTAAATTGAAACACGACTGTACACAGCTCCTAAACTGGAGTGGTCAATCCCATCTTGACACACGCACCGACAAGTCAAGTACTTGACTACACCCAGCAACCTTCCGTCACTGAATTAGAAATTCAGGTAGTCCAGTGCCTAAGTGCAGTGAGTTGCTTGCAAGTCACCGTGGCGGTCTCAGGTCGGAGGGACATTTATACCCATATCCCATCGGAGCAAATCTTGACAGCAGAAATAGCTCCGGAGTTGGTCACGTTCAGTGCAGATGTACCATTACATCTCACCTGTATGCCATACCAGTGTCTCCACACTCTTTGGTTATGAGGACAACCAACCCATATGGCACACAACGACCTATGCTCGATAAATATTGTCGTCCTTGGTAACAACGTATCATTTGGTCGCGAACATGTTTAAGGACTAAACGACAAATCCTCCTTTGTCGAGTCTAATAGTCCTAAGGACTTCACCACAACACAGGAGTTCATTAGAAGATGAAACATTTGTGATGAAAAAATACCAAAATAATTTTATTTATTTATAATTCATGTACTAATACAAAAGGATAACAACCGTCAACAGGCTGACGATTGGCTTTGGGACACTATTCCCAACACATAGGACTACTCCTCTCATTTACCGAGGTTGATAGATCCCATCTTGGTGCGACCTAGTTCTTACAATGAATATGCTACAACCAACATACACCTCAAGGTTCCGAATGGCTAGGAGATCGAGTTATGGTGTAGTCAAACTATAACACACTCAAGGTGAACTGTCGATGCACCTCAGGTCAAAGAACTAGACACACAACTGCAGTATCGAGCTAGTCATCGACGAGAAGGTAGACTTTCTTATGACTCCTTGATATGGTCATACTCAGTATTCTCGTTCTCAACGAATACCTGTACTCTCACTCTGGTGTCTTCACACCATAGACTCAAGACACATCTATCCTAAGGAAGCGATCGTATACCAATCTTCCGGATCGATCACCATTCTCATGATGATCCTATGGTCAGGAGCTGTTTATGAGTTAGTTATGTAAATTCATGCCTTAAATTTTCAACTCTTGAAAATATGAATTGACATTCCTACTAACTTAAAGGATGTATCATAGACACAATGTACACAATATGATAGAAGAATAATCCATTTATTGATTTATAGTCAAAATTACAAATTTTTCCTTAGATTTGTACAGAAATGTGTCAGCCAATCTAGCATCTAAGGCACACATCTAATAAACCACTCTATTAGCATGAGATATTGTAAGTTAAAGATGGGGTTAGGTCTAATATCTATCAAGTGAGGGATCCAATGATGCCTTTGCTCTTGCATTGAATAGTAGATCTGACTTAACTAAAGAATGGAGCCAATATCTATTAGGTGAGGTAATGTGTCTTAAATTATACCGCAAATGCACGGTATGCAATATAGCATGTCCGGCGAGTACAGATCGATTCCATGAGGAATTGAATCTTTAAAGTGTGTTCAAATATTTGTTTAAGCAAGCTTTAACAAAGGAGAATTTGTTTATTTAATTACGAACTACCAAAGTAGTAAATTTATCAAATATAAAGATAAATTATCTAAAAGATCTAGGACTTTTGAATCTATTAGACCAATGAATTAAAAGGCCTTCTCAAGGTTTCTCTTATATTATCCCTTGATCGAGGTGTAAAACATGAACAAGCATAGATCATGAAGAGATTTAACTCAACTATGACCCACAAATATTTTGCTTTCATCTTAATTAAGAGACTTTTTCTTTTAACTACTTCTCTTGTGTTACCTAAGTATGGCCTATGAAGGGACTCAAACCCAACTATAATCCATCAAAGTTTTCACAAAAAAGGAGAAGAAAAGATTTAGAGATTTATGAGCTTTTTACTGATCATCTCTTCTTGCACTGATTAAGAAATTCTAACTCAAGGATAGCCCATCAAGTCTCCTAGCAAGAAAGATAAAGGGAAAAAGACTTAAAAATTAAAAGCTCAAAAAAAAAAATAAAGGAGAAGGCTTCTATTTATGGTCTAGCTTCATCGTAAATTTCAAAGAAATTGCTTAGACAGACATAGTTTGATTTGAAGTCTGAAAATAAAATAAAATAAAATAAAATCTTATTGAAATTTAACTTGCAGAAATTAAAAATTATAGAATTAAAAGATGCAGAAATTTAAACCATTTTATTGTAGAGATTAAAATTATAGAAATTAAATAGAAGAAAAAAAACTAATTTATTACTAAATAAAAATTTTGATATAAAAAAAATTTAACTCTTAAATCATTAACGAGGTTTGAAATTGAAACAAAAAATAAAAATAAAATAAAAAACTCTCCCACAGAACTTAAATTCTCATCCTCTCGTGGTTTGGGGCTAACCTTCTCCTAACTGATTCTCCTTCTCGTATGTTGGAAGGATGGAAGAAAGTGAAAATAAAATGGTTAAAAAATTAAAAAGATGAATATTTCTGTCTATCATGCAGGTCCCTACAAGAGGTATGGTGTGAGAGAGATATATTTAAGAGTGAAGATATTAGGTTTTATTTATAGATGTTAGAAGGGAGAAATTATTTTTGTTTTTCAGATGTGAAATTAATAAAAATAATAATAGATGTTGATATTTAGTGTCAAAAAGACTTGACGAAGGGACGACGACGTGAAACAAATTTCTAAAAGAATTCTCTTTTGCATCCGATTGATCCCGTATGCGTGTTTTCAACCAGCGCACCCAGCAAACTCTATGGGTCCACTTTATCGTTTTGTCGTGCCCGGTGATCGTGCGTCTTCACGTGTGTACCGCGCTTCAGCCCAGCAGCTAGCCCACATCATCAAGCGCCATCCCGTAATTTGTTCATTGCTTTTCTTTCTCCTTTGTCGCGTCTTATAGCCCGTTTTGAAGTTGTGTGAAGCCCTGCTATAGCTCGCTCGATGGCCGCACGATCCCAGCAAGCCAAAAGCCCAGCTTAAGCTCCATTCTCCTAGCGCCCAATCCATGTTCACAACACCACCCAATCCCCCACGAAGAATCTCAGATCATTTTTTTTTTCTTTTCTATTACTTTAAATACGGGCCCATCTTTTTAAATGTTTATACCCAAAAACCATTTCTTCCAAAGAGAGCCTTCTTCTTTGCGCTAATGCCATACACATCCCTTGGTTCCTTAATTTTTTTGGATTTAACATTAGTTTTGGATCAATTTAGGTTGTGATTAGTCTAATTCTTCAATTATCTGAAAAATAAACAAAGAAGTATCAAATTCGACATAAAATAGATCAGTTAATAAGAAATTTAATACTTCTAAGTCCTAATTCATATACTGATCATTAGGCCTTCATAATTTAGAGACTGAATTTTACTGCAATATGCTTGAGAAGCATTGGATAAGAGTTGTATCGTTATCCGTATCATAAATATCTGTCAGGTGAGGTGCACATATATCAGTGGAATTGCAGTATCCATTTGAAATTCTAGTCGCGAAGGTCTTTTGTTTCTCTATTAGAGAAGTGTAGGAGGCTTAAAAAAATAGTGGGGGGATTGCTTGTGTTAAAAGACCCTAAAATAAATTAAAAATCAAGTACAAAATCTAATTAGAATCTTTTTTCTCTGCAATTCACAATGTCAATTTCTAATCCTTTAGCCCAAATTCTTGAAACCAACTGATTAATCGGAAACAACTACAAGGACTAGTTTAGGAACCTCAGAATAGTTCTGAACTTAAAAAAATTAGATTATTTGCTCGATCAGGAACCTCTTATTTTGCCAAATCATCCAACTGCTGAACAAAAGATAGTTTTTAAAAAATGGACGGATGATGACAATAAGATCAAGTGCTATATCTTGGGGTCAATGTTTAATGAACTCCAGTGCCAACAAGAAGATATGCAAACTATCAGGGCTATAATAACTCACATGTCAGAGTTGTATGGTGAGTAGAGCCGGATTACGTGATATAAAGTATTCAAGAAATTCTTCAACACCAAGATGCACGAAGGACAGTCGATTCATGATCATTGTCTGACAATGATTAAAGATCTGAAAGAGCTTGAGAAGCTTGGCATGACCATGCATAATGAATTATAAGTGAATTTGATCTAGCTGATTAATTATCTTACTCAAAGTTGAAGTTGTTGATACATATTCACTAATTTTGGAGCTGATCCTCTTGCCTAGATATGGCAATTTTAGCTGATCCACTAGGTACCCGACCTGACCTAACTTGAATGGGGTGGATTTTATCCAATCCGATTGAAACTTGGGGTGAGTATGGGTTCTAGAAAAAATATCCAAAGTGAATTTGGATTATGGGTAATGATATGTTCTAACTCGAATCTGACCCAATATAACTTTAATATATATCTTCCTTTGAAAATTATATACCCAACCCTATCCGATTCAATCAGCCCAACCTCTCTTATATACCCAACCCGATCCGATCCGCATCTCTACTTGATCTAACTTGACTTGACCTGGTACAGAATGGGTATGGGTATAGAGTTTTTACTTGCAAGATGGATATGGATATGGGCCAACCCGATCTATATCCGACCCATTGCCATCCCTACTCTTGCCGCTTGTTCTCTTTCGAGTTGGGATCATGTGTGATATATCCTTATTATCCATGTTAGAAGTCATATTCTCTAATTTTGATGTATCCACATACCTATCATTATCTTTAATCTTCTCACTTGCAACATTTTTTGATATCCCAAGCGAGACTCGAAAGCTTGGAGCCACCTGGTGACTATAGCTCCTCCACCAATAGTGATGGTGATGCTTGCATGAAGAAGAATCTTGGCAAAGTGCTTGCTGTTCATGATTGTTGAAGGCCAGCTGAACCATGGGAAGTAAGTCATACACAAGCACGTAATCTATAGTATCCTTTTAAGAAACTTAATAATATGCCTAACTACTTCCCAATGTTTCGTCACTGGGTTGCCCTATTATTTAGATACCAATCCAATGATGTACCATATGTATGTTCTTGTATACAACATATCATACATTACACTTCCTATAGCTAAACAAAAATATTTATTTATGATGCATAACTGATCATTACTATTTGTCTAGAAATAAAGGTCCACACTATTTGTTTCAAAATTTTGTTGGTTTAGAGAAAAAATCTAGTGAAAGCAAACTTCTTGAGATCACCTAATGATACTTCTTCATACGTATTGTCCTATTGCTTTTCAATCTAATTGAGACGTGCCATGTCATAGAGCATGCTGAAGTTAAATATGAGTGTGACAAGCTTTTTGTTCGTTGGAAAGAACTGTGTGGCTAATAGGTTTGTTGAAAGCTGCTTGATCAGGAAACCAACCAAGCTAAATTTTTTCGTTCTTGTTTTTAGTACTCAATTTATATTCCAAACCTGGTGGTAGTCACGTTGCAAGTTAGGGCACGTCATAAAAATCATCTTGTTCATATGCAGGTCTCAACTCATGCATGAACAGACTTAACTATGCTTGATTCAAAGTGTGAGCCAAGCATGAAAACCCTTTTGCTATGACCAAGCCAGCACAAAGACTGGCTAAGATTGATTGATTTGCTACCTTGATAGTGTAAGATATGTCATTCCACATGCTAGCTTATCGGCACAAAACAACTATTTTTTCCCTATCAATGTACCCTAGAGGATACTCTTGCTACATACAGTTCTAATGTGGCAATAAATAATCAAAGATGATATGGTGCAAATCTGATTCATCCAACTCATGATCTTTGTAGCAACCTAGGCACACTTAGAGATTCTCTAAGGCATTTTGGTTCAGACCTTTAACTGACCTAACATCTGGCCTGGGATGAGCAGACCTGAATCAGCCAACCTCTAGAGTTGAATCCTCTCAACTTGGCCCAATGACCACTTAACTCAGCAACAAACCCATGCCAAGTAAAACGTTCTTCTGGTAGAGGCAGCTCAACCACTCTGCCCAAATGTGCATGAGGTTCCAGCAATCCCATCACATGCTAGTGGTTATGGAATATTCCTAGATTGTTGCACTACATCAGCAGATTGTTACAGCATGATCCTAAGTTTGTTAGGATATGATCCTTAGATGATTTGATATATTGGCTATAAAGAATCTGCATGGAAGGTAACTATCAAGCCACTCCATCAAAAATACTGTTGAATCACTCTATCACTTAACTACTACATAACTCTTATCACTCAATCATTTTTTAGTACCAGCATTACTCTATCATCATCTTGTTCTTTCTCTCTCATGAAAAATCCTCTCTAACTTAAGCATCGAATGGCCCAATCAGAGACAAGCAGGTGAACTCTCTAACCATGTTTGTTATCTTGCAGATCCATGGAAGTAGCCTATGTCATCATTTCAGAATCAACAGCAACAACTTGGTGTTATCTATGAGAATGAAGGAAGCAAAACCAAGAAGCTTGGAAGGAAGCCATCAAGGAGCTATTTAGCTAGAATGTAATAGCTTTCTACACAGCATCCTAAGATCTTGGCCTCCACAACTAGCCATGGAGGTTGCCGATGCCAGATAGCTTAGCCCACTTATCCAGTAAGTACAAGCTCTCATAGCGATGATTCAAGACCTATGGCAAAAAGTTTTCCCTCCCCTAGTAAGCCAATGGAACAGTCGGGATGATTTGGCTCAAAGCAATAGCCATGTTCATCTTGAAAGTCTTAGGAGAGGCCAAAGTGAAGCTACTGCACGTTCCCCCTTTGAAGCCAGTTCTGGCACCATTGATCTCTCTCCTTATCGGTCAGCAAGTCTTTAAGTGGGAGACAGACCTCAAATGCAAGATCAAGAGACGAGCAACTAGATCAAGGCCCTGCAAGGGCTATGGACCAAAGCAGGGATAATTTTGAGAAGATGAATAAGCCTCCCTTCATCATAAAAATTATTGAAGAGCCCCTACCAAGGTATTCAAAATACCTCAATTCGAGCTTTAAGATGATACCTTGGACCCAATGGACCATCTCAAAAGCATCAAAATTCTCATGCTACTAACAAAAGCTTTGGAAGATGTGATGTGTTGGGCTTTTTGGCCACACTCAGTGTTGGGAATAGTGTCCCAAAGCCAATCGTCAGCCTGTTGATGGTTGTGCTCATTTTTTGTATATGTACATGAATTATGAATTAATAAAAATATTTTGATATTTTTTTATCACAAAATGTTTCATCTTCTAATGAACTCCTATGTTGTGGTGAAGTCCTTAGAACTATTTAGACTCAACAAAGGAGGATTTGTCGTTTAGTCCTTAAATCTGTTCGCGACCAAATGATACGTTGTTACCAAGGATGACAACGTTTATCAAGCATAGGTCATTGTGTGCCATATAAGTTGGTTGTCCTCTTAACCAATGAGTGTGGAGACACTAGTATGGCATACAGGTGAGATGTAAGAGTACATCTGCACTGAACGTGACCGACTCCGGAGCTATTTCTGCTGTCAAGATTTGCTCCGATGGAATATGGGTATAAATATCCCTCCGATCTGAGACCGCCACGGTGACTTGCAAGCAACTCACTGCACTTAGGCACTGGACTACCTGAATTTTTAATTCAATGACGGAAGGCTGCTGGGTGTAGTCAAGTACTTGACTTGTCGATGCGTGTGTCAAGATGGGATTGACCACTCCAATTTAGGAGCTGTGTACAGTCGTGTTTCAATTTAGCAAAATCTTGGCCAGGGTAGTCCTTGTGAGGAGTCACAGGACTATTTGAGTTAAGCACGATTCGGATGATCTGATCAGGATTGACAGTTTAACCCTGAGTCATCCTAAACATAGGGGTCAAAAGGATGAATTATACAGTAACCATATTCATGTAGGTTCTGAGTGTTGTGATTGCGACTATTCGACCTATCCGGATGTCGGGTATCATTGCTAGATGGTCACTTCGATTAGTACAGAAATTGGTTCCTGTGCTACCGGCTTAGGTTTGAACCTGCAGGGTCACACACATTAGAGGTTCCTATCTGATCTGATGGTTGATGTAGAATCCTACATATTTGGGACTCAGTGATCGAGAATCAGGATTCTCTGATCATGAGTTCCACATATTATGGGTACCGGGGTCAAAAGTCCCACTGGTTGGGACTTTTTGATCAGGGTTACATATCGATAAATTTTGATGCCTGCTTGCCCATCGGATTTAGACTCAATATTTATGAGAGGTTTAATTACTGATTTGATCGCTAATTAACTCAATTTGATTGAGTAATTATTTTTGGATCAAGTCCAATTGAATTGGATTCAGTTGGGTTTGACCCGATTAGGTTAAGAGTTGACCTAATCGTCGAGATGGTTTGGTCCCTGATTTGATCAGGGATTGGGCTTAATCAATTTCTGATTTGATTAGGATTTTATTGAGCCTAATTAAGCCTAATTTAGTTGGATTTAAATTAGTCTAATTGGACCTAACTTATTTGGTTCAATTAGGTTGGTTTAAATAATTAAACCATCTTGACCCAATCTCCATGCGCCACCTCACTTCCATTGCACCCATTTGAATTCATGAGAAGGAACTTCTCATGAATTATTTTCTCACGCCAAGCCCTCTCCATGCCCCACTTTAATATGCCATATGAATGGATAAGGATAATTGGTTGGCCATTCAAATTCAAAATAAAGTTTGAATTTGAATGGGCAATCAATCTTTGCACCTTATCCCTTTTTTTACGTCCCATTTATTACATGAGAAAAGGTTTCTCATGAAATCACTCCATGCACAATTTAAGCCATGCCTCACACCTTTAGTGGATAAGGGATGAGTTGGTGTCCATTTGAATTCAAAATTTGATTTGAATTCAAATGTGCAATTACTTATCTTTATCTTTTCTTTTGGATAAGACGTTTGACGTGGTTATAAAAGGAGGAGAAGAGTGGGGCGTGCAAGAAGAAGATTTTTTGGAGAAAAATTCTGGGGCGTGAGAAGTCTTGTGCGTGAGAAGGAAGTTCATATCCTTCCAAGAGAGAAAAAAAAAAAGAAAGAAAAGTGGGTGCAAGATTTTCGGTGAGTTCCCTAGAGTTTTAGCCTGGGGTTCGGGAAGTGAGAAAGTGAGCTATGAGTGTCGTGAGCTCATAAAATCTCAGAAAGATCTTCAACATCCTCTCAAGCATATCTGTTGATGATCCGGAGCATCCGAAGAATCGACAGACATCGATTGAAGGAGTTCGATCAGTATCGACCGTCAAAAGGGCTCTACGACGAGCTAGCACTCGTGAGGAGTCGATCAGATCGGAAGCTTCGTTGGATGATCCATAGAGGTCAGACACACTGTGTGGCTGTATCGTGACGATCAGACTCTTCCAACGGTGATCAGATTGCGGCGATCTACTACCCGCACAAAGGTATTGTGTTCTGAACACATTACAATAAAGTATTTATTGCTCAAATTCGAATTTCAAATTTAAATGCATGCATGCTATATATCATATTTAGATCCTAGTATAGGATAAATTTATATTAATTAATTAGATTAATTAATATTTTTTCACTGTAAAATTATGACTTTGAAAAAGTTTTAAAATTATCATTTTACCCCTGCACTGAATTTCCCCACAAATGGTATCAGAGCAGGTTTTTAGATATGATATATATATTTGCATGCGTAGATTAAGTTATAATCTAAAAGTTTAAATTTAAAATTTAAAATTTAAAAAATTAAAATTTAAATTTTGAAAGTTTTTCGAAATTCAAAATTCAAAAAATTTGAAATTCAAAATTTAAATTTTAAATTTTAAAATTTGAAATTCAAAATTTAAAATTCAAAATTTAAAATTCAAAATTTAAAATTTGGTTGAAATTTCAAATTTAAAATTCAAAATTTAAAATTCAAAATTTAAAATTTAAAAATTTGAAAATTTGAAAATTGTTTGAAATTTGAAATTCAAAATTTAAAATTTGAAATTTGAAATTTAAAATTTAAAATTGGTATATTTAGATATACTTGATCCAAGTAGCAAGTAATCGAATTAGGTTGGTTGCCATGGCCATCCGATCATAGGAGAAAAGTAGGGTTCAAAGACCCTCTCCTCCCATTCGATGGGGTCTCCTATGGCGGTAGGGGTGCTGCTGTAATTATATCTCATGCAGATGAAGCAGCGAAAGGAATTAATTATAAAAATTCCATTGTAAAATTTATCATGAATGTGTTAGATTAGATCTAAAGGAATATTCATGATTTATTTTGATTGAGTTATTTTCTGTTATGTAATTAGCAATAGGATTGCTATTTATGAAATGTGCTGATCTATTTGTGAAATGAGTCAACATATTTGATGAACAGAAAATAAAACTTTTCAAATTTAAAAATTATTTTTGAAATGCCAAACCCTGACCTATCAGTCCAAATACTTAATTAAAAGAATTAAGTATTGTCTAGTAGGTCTAGAATTGTGAATTAAGACCTAAGATAATTGCATAAACTTGTGGGTCAATGGGTTAGATGGATTAGATCCATAATTGGGTTAGACCTAAGGTTAGCTTAAAAAAATAGACTAAATTAGAGTAATTGGTCAAATCTAATCAAAAGTTGAATTAGATTAGGTCAAGGATACTCTAGACTCAACTCCAATAGTTGTAGTTGAATGGGTCCATGTCTTTAACTAGACCAAGATGGACTTAATTCATGGCTACGCGGTGGAACCCTATTTACTAAGTTGATCAAATTAAAACTAATAAACCGGTTGGTGTCTAAGGTAAGTTTGGCAGTTTGACCAGTGGTTTTTAAGCAGAAGCTACTCGTAGTGATTTGATCTCTGATGAGTTAATGGCTTATCCCCACCACTGATCTCACTTACCTAGCCAATCTGGTGAATTAAGTTTTGATTAGATCACTTGGTGATTAGGGCTCACTCATGTCATTAGGTAAATCAGTTTGACTGATTTAGGTGCTCCTAATGCAGCTTTAATTAAATCTTTTTTAATCTGACTTGGTGAAGTCAGTGGAAGGATTGAAATTGGCTGGATATTTTCTTCTCATCTATCCTTTAATAAAATCCTCAAAAAAAAAAATATTAGATCCCTAAAAATGATTAAGTTATATTGATAACTAAGTCATAGCCTCCCATTAAGTGAGTGATAATGAGTCCATTAGTTTAATAATCATTGGAGGCCCAAAGGCCTGGTGCTTATTAACTAATGGAATTATCATTCATAATATGATAATTTGGTTTGAGTCTTTCTGATGGTGATCAGGTTGGCCGGCCAAAGTCGGGCCTGATCATTTATTGGTCCGATTCACCAAATCAAATCATGTTAATGGTTGGACCTAATCCGATCTTTTCAATGGAGGCCAAAGCCTACTGATTAGGTTCTGGGGCAAAATCAATTACTAGAAGTTGTTTAGAGAAACAACTGGTTATGAACCTACCCATAGATGCACATGGGTTGACCAACCAAAGTTGGGCTCGTGTGTAATCTGTATGGATTTTAGTACCCACTAAGAAATTAAAGTAATTTCTCGAATTGGAGGTTGAGGCTATCGGTTCGTAAAAATACTGAGAGAAACTTTAGACTAAAGTTCAAGTCTTTAGTATTTATAATTTATGTACTAATAGAGGTCTGTTTTCCTTTATGCAGCTATGGCCACTACCTTGTCCCTCCGATCATTATTAGATAATGATAAGCTCATGGGACCTAATTTCGATAGCTGGTATCGAAAATTAAAAATCATCTTTGAGCATAAGCAGATCCTTTATGTAGTAACGGATCCGGCACCTGAGGAGCCAGCCCCGAATGTTAGAGGGACGGTCCGAGACACTTATCAGAAGTGGTTCAACGACCGCACCATCGTTCGATGCATTATGCTGGCGGCAATGAATGATGAGTTCAGCCGCAGGTTCGAGAACGCCCAGCCACAGGAGATGCTTCAAATGTTGAACGACTTCTTTGGCACGTCTGACAATGTTGAAAGGCACAAAACTAGTTGTGCCATTTTCAATGCTCAGATGAGGGATGGAGCCTCAGTCACTGATCATGTACTGTACATGATCGAAATGATTGAGTGCCTAAGTAAACTGGGCTTTTCCCTGCACGAGCAGCTCGGTAAGGATGCGATCCTTAATTCATTGCCCAAGTCCTTCCTCCCTTTCCTTACTCATTTTCGGATGACAAAGCCTGCAGTGAACTACCACGGCTTGTTGGGGTTGCTGCAGAACTTTGAGAAGGATCACCAGCTCCATAAGGAGTCAGTAAATGTAGTGGAAGGGTCTTCTTCTGGTCGTCGACTCTTTGAAAAAGGGAAGAAGAAGAACAAGAAGAAGAAGAATAAGAAGGTGCAGCTGCATGCTGGGACGTATGCACAGGGTCAGACCAAGAAGCGCAAGCCCGACCAGAGCCAGACGGAGTGCTTCTTTTGTAAGAAGCAGGCACACTGGAAGAGGAACTGTCCTCTATACATTGCCTCCCTAGACCCGAACAGGTCGAAGAAGAAGCAAGGTACTTATATGATAACACCTTGCAACTTTTTTATTTGTGATACTACTGTCTGGGTATTGGATACCGAAAGTCCTTATCATATTTACAATTCGATGCAGGGTTTGTAGGTCAGTAGGAGATTTGATGAAGGCGAGAGGTTCCTGAATGTTGGAGATGGAAGCAAAGTTCAGTTCTAGCATTAGGAATCATGAACCTTGTAATCAATTCTTGAAACATAATTCTGAGTGAATGTCACTATTGTCCAAGCTTTTTATTGAATATTATTTCTGTAGGCCTTTTGGCCATGAACGGTTATCAATTTTTAATAAAAAAAAATATTTACAATATCATTTTGAATGGTGTTACAATGTTTGTTGGATAACTTAATAATAGAATTTACTTTCTATCACAACCTGTTAATGTGGTTCAAACCTTCGGTAAATGCCCTAGAATAGATAATGTGTCAGAAGTTGACCTTTGGCACTGTAGGCTAGGTCATATCAATAAGAACAGGATAAACATGTTGGCTCAAGAAAGAATTCTTGAAGTAGGTGATTGTGAATCACTTCCAACCTGTGAGTCCTGTCTTCTTGGTAAAATGACCAAGTCACCTTTTACTGAAAAAGGTGAGCGAGCCAGTGAACTCTTGGTCTGGTACATTCTGATGTATGTGGACCCATGAGCTCAAGTGCAAGAGGTGGATATTTCTACTTTATAACCTTCACAGACGACCTATCGAGGTATGGGTATGTCTATTTAATGAAGCATAAGTCGGAGTCGTTTGAAATGTTCAAACTATTTCGAAATGAGGTAGAAAAACAAACTGGAAAGTATATTAAAACTCTTCGATCTGATCGAGGAGGTGAATACCTTTCCAATGATTTTCTGACATATCTTTGGGAGAATGAGATTCTCTCTCAGTGGACACCTCCTGGAACACCACAGCATAATAGTGTGTCTGAAAGGAGGAATCGGACCTTGTTGGACATGGTTCGATCCATGATGGGGTTTGCTGGTCTGCCGATCTCCCTCTGGGGATATGCCTCGAATCGGCTTGTTACCTTCTAAATAGAGTTTCGAGTAAGTCTGTAACCAAAATGCCTTATGAGATATGGATAGGACGTAAGCCAGTACTCTCGTACCTTAGGGTTTGAGGGTTCCGGCTTATATTAAATATTTAATTACGGACAAGCTTGGACCTAGGTCTGACAAGTGTAATTTTATAGGGTACCCAAAAGAGATCAAAGGGTATTACTTCTACCTAGCTGATGAGCAAAAAGTGTTTGTCAGCCTTAAGGCAATCTTTTTGGTAAAGGAGTTCCTTGATGAAGGGACTGTTGCCTCTAAGATCGAACTTGATGAAGTTCGACAGGTGAAAAAATCGACACAAGTTGCTGAACCTGAATCGAATTTGGTTAGATCAGATCCGGAGCCCATTGTTCAAGCACCCTTAAGGCGATCTGATAGAGTACCACATCAACCGGACAGATACTATGATTTCTTGGTTCGGGACGGCGATCCTATCGACCTTGATGAAAATGATGAGGATCCGATCACCTACATGGATGCAATGCAGAGATCCAACTCTGAGAAATATCTAGAGACCATGAAATCCGAAATGGAGTCCATGAAGGTCAACGATGTGTGGATATTAGTTGACCCACCCGAAGGAGTAAAACTCATAGGGTGTAAATGGGTCTTCAAGAGGAAGAGAGGAACAGATGGAAAGGTGGAAACCTATAAAGCCCGTCTGGTTGCCAAGGGATATCGTCAACGTTATGGTATAGACTATGACGAGATATTTTCTCCTGTGACAATGCTCAAATCCATTCGGATTATGCTTGCGATAACTGCCCATCTGGACTATGAAATCTGGCAGATGGATGTGAAGACAGCTTTCCTAAATGGAGAGCTGGATGAAGAGGTGTATATGATACAACCTGAAGGATTCACATCCACAGATGAGTCTAAGGTGTGCAGGCTACAGAGGTCCATTTATGGACTTAAGCAGGCATCACGGAGTTGGAACATACATTTTGATAAGACGATCAAGACGTATGGCTTCGTTAAGAACGGAGAAGAGCCATGCATTTATAAGTGGGCTAATGATACAGTAGTAGTATTTCTTGTATTGTATGTGGATGACATTCTCTTAATCGAAAATGATATCCCTGCATTACAGGGAATAAAGATTTGGTTGTCGTCACAGTTCTCCATGAAGGATCTGGGAGAAGCTTCCTACATCCTAGGGATGAGGATCTATAGGGATAGATCTAAAAGGTTACTTGGTTTATCTCAGTCCACGTACATTGATACTATGCTGAAGAGGTTCAGCATGGAGAATTTCAAGAAAGGCTATCTTCCCATAGGCCATGGAATTTCTCTCTCGAAGAGGGATTGTCCAACAACACCTCAAGAGAGAGAGCATATGGGTAGGATTCCATATGCTTCGACAGTAGAATCTATCATGTACGCCATGACATGTACACGACCAGATGTGGCATACTCACTAGGGGTAGTGAGTAGATACCAATCTGATCCAGGGGAGAATCACTGGAAGGTTGTTAAAACCATCCTGAAGTATTTAAGAAATACTAAGGACCAGTGACTTGTTTATGATGAATCGGATTTGAGACTTATAGGGTTTACAGACTCTAGTTTTCAGTCTGATCACGATGACAACAAAAGTGTGTCGAGATTTATTTTTACCCTTAATGGTGGGGCTATCTGCTGAAAAAGTTTCAAACAGCACACAGTGGCTGATTCAGTTTGCGAGGCGGAGTATATCGCCACATCAGATGCTGCCAAAGAAGCGGTGTGGTTGAAGAAATTCATCATCGAGCTCGGAGTAGCACCCTCCCTTGTTGGTCCAGTTATGCTCTACTGTGACATCTCTGGAGCCATTGCTCAGGTGAAGGAACCAAAGGCACACCAGCGAACGAAGCATATTCTGCGTCGCTACCATCTCATCCAAAAAATTATGGATCGAGGTGACGTCGATCTTCAAAAATCGATGGGAAGGAGAACCTGACTGATCCATTCACTAAAGTCATTGCGGTGAAAGAGTTTGACAACTATAAGTCGAAGATAGGTATTAGATACTGCACCGATTAGCTTTAGGCCAAGTGGGAGATTATTGGGAATAGTGTCCCAAAGCCAATCGTCAACCTGTTGTCGGTTGTGCTCATTTTTGTATATGTACATGAATTATGAATTAATAAAAATTATTTTAGTATTTTTTCATCATAAAATATTTCATCTTCTAATGAACTCCTATGTTGTGGTGAAGTTCTTAGGACTATTTAGACTCGACAAAGGAGGATTTATCATTTAGTCCTTAAATCTGTTTGCGACCAAATGATACATTGTTACCAAGGACGATAACGTTTATCAAGCATAGGTCATTGTATGCCATATAGGTTGGTTGTCCTCTTAACCAATGAGTGTGGAGACACTAGTATGGCATACAGGTGAGATATAAGGGTACATCTGCACTGAACGTGACCGACTCCGGAGCTATTTCTGCTTTCAAAATTTACTCCGATGGAATATGGATATAAATATCCCTCCGATCTGAGACCGCCACGGTGACTTGCAAGCCACTCACTGCACTTAGGCACTGAACTACTTAAATTTTTAATTCAGTAACGGAAGGCTGTTGGGTGTAGTCAAGTACTTGACTTGTCGGTGCGTGTGTCAAGATGGGATTGACCACTCCAGTTTAGGAGCTATGTACAGTCGTGTTTCAATTTAGCAAAACCTTGGCCAGGGTTGTCCTTGTGAGGAGTCACAGGACTGTTTGAGTTGAGCACGATTTGGATGATCTGATCAGGGTTGACAGTTTAACCCTAAGTCATCCTAAACACAGGGATCAAAAGGATGAATTATACAGTAACCATATTCATGTAGGTTCTGAGTGTTACAATTGCGACTATTCGACCTATCCGGATATCGGGTACCATTGCTAGATGGTCACTTCGATTAGTACAGGAATTGGTTCCTGTGCTATCGGCTTAGGTTCGAACCTGCGGGGTCACACACATTAGAGGTTCCTATTGTGGGAAAATTTAGTGCAGGGGTAAAATGATAATTTTAAAATTTTTTCAAAATCACTATTTTACAGTAAAAATTATTAATTAATCTAATTAATTAATAAAAATTTATCCTACAC
This sequence comes from Elaeis guineensis, assembly GCF_000442705.2. NCBI lineage: Eukaryota > Viridiplantae > Streptophyta > Magnoliopsida > Arecales > Arecaceae > Elaeis > Elaeis guineensis. The sequence continues at coordinate 50,361,605 of NC_026003.2, forward strand.
TAGGATCTAAATATGATATATAGCATGCATGTATTTAAATTTGAAATTCGAATTTGAACAATAAATACTTTATTGTAATGTGTTCAGAACACAATGCCTTTATACGGGTAGTAGATCGTCGCAATCTGATCACCATCGAAAGAGTCTGATCGTTGCGAGCAACCACACAGTATGTCTGGTCTCTGCGGATTGTCCACACGAAGCTCTCGGTCTAATCAACTCCTCACGAGTGCTAGCTCATTGTAGAGCCCTTTTGACGGTCGATGCTGATCGAACTCCTTCGATCGATGTCTGTCGATTCTTTGGATGTTCTGGATCATCAACAGATATGCTTGAAAGGATGTTGAAGATCTTTCAAAGATTTTGTGATCTCACGACACTCGTAGCTCACTTTCTCACTTCCCGAACCCCAGGCTAAAACTCCAGGGAACTCACCGGAAACCTTTCACCCACTTTTCTTTCTTTTATTTTTTTTTCTCTTGGAAGGATATGGACTTCCTTCTCATGCACAAGACTTCTCACGCCTCAAAATTTTTCTTCAAAAAATCTTCTTCTTGCACGCTCCACTCTTCACCTCCTTTTATAACAACGTCAAACGTCTTATCCAAAAGAAAGGATAAAGATGAGTAATTGCACATTTGAATTCAAATCAAATTTTGAATTCAAATGGACACCAACTCATCTCTTATCCATTAAAGGCGTGAGGCATGGCTTAAATTGTGCATGGAGTGCTTTCATGAGAAATCTTTTCTCATGTAATAAATGAGGCATAGAAAAAGGGATAAGGCGCAAAGATTGATTGCCCACTCAAATTCAAACTTTATTTTGAATTTGAATGGCCAACCAATCATCCTTATCCATTCATATGGCACATTAAAGTGGGGCGTGGAGAGGGCTTGGCATGAGGAAAAAATTCATGAGAAGTTCCTTATCATGAATTCAAATGGGTGCAATGAAAGTGAGGTGGCACATGGAGATTGGGTCAAGGTGGTTTAATTATTTAAACCAACCTGATTGAACAAAATAAGTTAGGTCCAATTAGACTAATTTAAACCCAACTTAATTAGACTTAATTAGGCTCAATAAAATTCAAATCAAATCAAGAATTGACTAAGCCCAACCCCTGATCAAATCAGGGACCAAACCATCTTGACAATTAGGTCAACTCTTAACCTAATCGGGTCAAACCCAACTGAATCCAATTCAATTGGACTTGATCCAAAAATAATTACTCAATCAAATTGAGTTAATTAACAATTGAATCACTAATTAAACCTCTCATAAATACTGAATCCAAATTCGATGGGCAATCGGGCATCAGAATTCATCGATATGTAACCCTGATCGAAAAGTCCCAACCAGTGGGACTCTTGACCCCGGTACCCATAATGTGTGGAACTCATGATCAGAGAATCCTGATTCTCGATCACTGAGTCCCAAATATGTAGGATTCTACATCAGCCATCAGATCAGATAGGAACCTCTAATATGTGTGACCCCGCAGGTTCGAACCTAAACTGGTAGCACAGGAATCAATTTCTGTACTAATCGAAGTGATCATCTAGCAATGGTACCGACGTCCGGATAGGTCGAAGAGTCACAATCGCAACACTCAGAACCTACATGAATATGGTTACTGTATAATTCATCCTTTTGACCCCTGTGTTTAGGACGACTCAGGGTTAAATTGTCAATCCTGATCAGATCATCCGAATCGTGCTCAAGTCAAATAGTCCTGTGACTCCTCACAAGGACTACCCTGGCCAAGATTTTGCTAAATTAAAATACGACTGTATACAGCTCCTAAACTGGAGTGGTCAATTCCATCTTGACACATGCACCGACAAGTCAAGTACTTGACTACACCCAGCAGCCTTCCGTCACTGAATTAAAAATTCAGGTAGTCCAGTGCCTAAGTGCAGTGAGTTGCTTGCAAGTCACCGTGGCGGTCTCAGGTCGGAGGGATATTTATATCCATATTCCATTGGAGCAAATCTTGACAGCAGAAATAGCTCTGGAGTCGATCACGTTCAGTGCAGATGTACCCTTACATCTCACCTGTATGCCATACCAGTGTCTCCACACTCATTGGTTAAGAGGACAACCAACCTATATGGCACACAATGACCTATGCTTGATAAACGTTGTCGTTCTTGGTAACAACGTATCATTTGGTCACGAGCAGATTTAAGGACTAAACGATAAATCCTCCTTTGTCGAGTCTAAATAGTCCTAAGGACTTCTTCACAACATAGGAGTTCATTAGAAGATGAAACATTTTGTGATAAAAAATATCAAAATAATTTTTATTAATTCATAATTTATGTATAAATATAAAAATGAGCACAACCATCAACATGCTGACGATTGGCTTTGGGACACTATTTCCAACAATCTCCCACTCAGCCTAAAGCCAATCGGTGCAGTATCTAATACCCATCTTCGACTTGTAGTTGTCGAACTCCTTCACCGCAATGGCTTTAGTGAATGGGTCAGTCAGGTTCTCCTTCCCATCGATCTTCTGAAGATCGACGTCACCTCGATCCATAATTTTTCAGATGAGATGGTAGCGGTGCAGAATATGCTTCGTCCGCTGGTGTTCCTTTGGTTCCTTCATCCGAGCAATGGCTCCAGAGCTGTCACAGTAGAGCAGAACTGGACCAATAAGAGAAGGTGCTACTTCGAGCTCGGTGATGAATTTTCTCAGCCACACCACTTCTTTGGCAGCATCTGATGCGGCGACATACTCTGCCTCGCAAACTGAATCAGCCATTGTGTGCTGCTTGAAACTTTTTCATCAGATAGCCCCACCATTAAGGGTAAAAATAAATTTCGACATACTTTTGCTGTCATCATGGTCAGACTGGAAACTAGAGTCTGTAAACCCTATAAGTCTCAAGTCTGATTCACCATAAACAAGCCACTGGTCCTTAGTATTTCTTAAATACTTTAGGATGGCTTTAACAACCTTCCAGTGATTCTCCCCTGGATCAGATTGGTATCTACTCACTACCCCTAGTGAGTATGCCACATCTGATCGTGTATATGTCATGGCGTACATGATAGATCCCACTACCAAAATATATGAAATCCTACCCATACGCTCTCTCTCTTAAGGTGTTGTCGGACAATCCCTTTTTGAGAGAGAAATTTCATGGCCTATCAGAAGATAGCCTTTCTTGAAATTCTCCATGCTGAACCTCTTCAGCATAGTATCAATGTATGTGGACTGAGATAAACCAAGCAACCTTTTAGATCTATCCCTATAGATCCTTATCCCTAGGATGTAGGAAGCTTCTCCCAGATCCTTCATGGAGAACTGTGACGACAGCCAAATCTTTATTCCCTGTAATGCAGGGACATCATTTTTGATTAAGAGAATGTCATCCACATATAATACAAGAAATACTACTACTAGATCATTAGCACACTTATAAATGCATGGCTCTTCTCCGTTCTTAACGAAGCCATACGTCTTGATCATCTTATCAAAACGTATGTTCCAACTCCGTGATGCCTGCTTAAGTCCATAAATGGATCTCTGTAGCCTACACACCTTAGACTCATCTGTGGATGTGAATTCTTCAGGTTGTATCATATACACCTCTTCATCCAGCTCTCCATTTAGGAAAGTTGTCTTCACATCCATCTGTCAGATTTCATAGTCCAGATGGGCAGCTATCGCAAGCATAATCCGAATGGATTTGAGCATTGCCACAGGAGAAAATGTCTCATCATAGTCTATACCATAACGTTGACGATATCCCTTGGCAACCAGACGGACTTTATAGGTTTTCACCTTTCCATCTATGCCTCTCTTCCTCTTGAAGACCCACTTACACCCTATGAGTTTTACTCCTTCGGGTGGGTCAACCAATGTCCACACATCGTTGACCTTCATGGACTCCATTTCAGATTTCATGGCCTTCAGCCATTTCTCAGAGTCGGGTCTTTGCATTGCATCCATGTAGGTGATCGGATCCTCATCGTTTTCATCAAGTTCGATAGGATCGCCGTTCCGGATCAAGAAACTATAGTATCTGTCCGATTGACGTGGGACTCTATCAGATCGCCTTAAGGGTGCTTGAACAATGGGCTTCGGATCTGATCTAACCAAATCCGGTTCAGGTTCAGCAACTTGTGTCAGTTTTTTCACCTGTCGAACTTCATCAAGTTCGATCTTAGAGGCAATAGTCCCTTCACCAAGGAACTCCTTTTCCAAAAAGATATTCTTAAGGCTGACAAACACTTTTTGCTCATCAGCTAGGTACAAGTAATACCCTATAAAATTATACTTGTCAGACCTAGGTCCAAACTTGTCCGTAATTAAACATTTAATATAAGTCGGACACCCCCAAACCCTAAGGTGCGAGAGTACTGGCTTACGTCCTATCCATATCTCATATGGTATTTTGGTTACAGACTTACTCGAAACTCTATTTAGAAGGTAACAAACTGATTCGAGCACATATCCCCAGAGGGAGATCGGCAGACCAGCAAACCCCATTATGGATCGAACCATGTCCAACAAGGTCCGATTCCTTCTTTCAGATACACCATTATGTTGTGGTGTTCCAAGAGGAGTCCACTGAGACAGAATCTCATTCTCTCCATGATATGTCAGAAAATCATTGGAAAGGTATTCACCTCCTCGATCAGATTGAAGAGTTTTAATACACTTTTCAGTTTTTTTTCTACCTCATTTCGAATAGTTTGAATATTTCAAACGACTCCGATTTATGCTTCATTAAATAGACATACCCATACCTCGATAGGTCGTCTGTGAAGGTTATGAAGTAGAAATATCCACCTCTTGCACTTGAGCTCATGGGTCCACATACATCAGAATGTACCAAACCCAAGAGTTTACTAGCTCGCTCACCTTTTCTAGTAAAAGGTGATTTGGTCATTTTACCAAGAAGACAGGACTCACAGGTTGGAAGTGATTCACAATCACCTACTTCAAAAATTCCTTCTTGAGCCAACCTATTTATCCTGTTCTTATTGATATGACCTAGCCTACAGTGCCAAAGATAGAATTCTGACACATTATCTATTCTAGGACGTTTACCGGAGGTTTGAACCACATTAACAAGTTGTGATAGAAAGTAAATTCTATTATTAAGTTGTCCAACAAACATTGTAACACCATTCAAAATGATATTCAAATATTTTCTTTTATTAAAAATTGATAACCGTTCATGGCCAAAAGGCCTACATAAATAATATTCAATAAAAGCTTGGACAATAGTGACATTCACTCAGAATTATGTTTCAAGAATTGATTACAAGGTTCATGATTCCTAATGCTAGAACTGGAACTTTGCTTCCATCTCCAACATTCAGGAACCTCTCGCCTTCATCAAATCTCCTACTGACCTACAGACCCTGCATCGAATTGTAAATATGATAAGAACTTTCGGTATCCAATACCCAGACAGTAGTATCACAAATAGAAAAGTTGCAAGGTGTTATCATATAAGTACCTTGCTTCTTCTTCGGCCTGTTCGGATCCAGGGAGGCAATGTATAGAGGACAGTTCCTCTTCCAGTGCGCCTGCTTCTTACAAAAGAAGCACTCCTCCTGGCTCTGGTCGGGCTTGCACTTCTTGGTCTGACCCTGTGCATACGTCCCAGCATGCAGCTGCACCTTCTTATTCTTTTTCTTCTTGTTCTTCTTCTTCCCTTTCTCAAAGGGTCGACGACCAGAAGAAGACCCTCCCACTACATTCATCGACTCCTTATGGAGCTGGTGATCCTTCTCAAAGTTCTGCAGCAACCCCAACAAGTCGTGGTAGTTCACTGCAGGCTTTGTCATCCAAAAATGAGTAAGAAAAGGGAGGAAGGACTTGGGCAATGAATTAAGGATTGCATCCTTACCGAGCTACTCGTGCAGGGAAAAGCCCAGTTTACTTAGGTGCTCAATCATTTCGATCATGTACAGTACATGATAATGACTGAGGCTCCATCCCTCATCCGAGCATTGAAAATGGCACAACTAGTTTTGTGCCTTTCAACGTCGTCAGGCATGCCAAAGGAGTCGTTCAATATTTGAAGCATCTCCTGTGGCTGGGCATTCTCAAACCAGTGGCTGAACTCATCATTCATTGCCGCTAGCATAATGCACCGAACGGTGGTGCGATGTTGAACCACTTCTGATAAGTGTCTCAGACCGTCCCTCTAATGTTCGGGGCTGGCTCCTCAGGTGCCGAATCGTTACTACATAAAGGATCTGCTCATGCTCAAGGATGATTTTTAATTTTCGATACCAGCTATCGAAATTAGGTCCCATGAGCTTGTCATTATCTAATAATGACCGGAGGGACAGGGTAGTAGCCATAGCTGCATAAAGAAAAATCAGACCTCTATTAGTACATAAATTATAAATACTAAAGACTTGGATTTTAGTCTAAAGTTTCTCCCAGTATTTTTACGAATTGGTAGCCTCAACCTCCAATTTGAGAAATTACTTTAATTCCTTAGTGGGTACTAGAATCCACACAGAGTACACACGAGCCCAACTTTGGTTGGTCAACCTATGTGCATCTATGGGTAGGTTCATAACCAGTTATTTCTCTAAACAACTTCTAATAACTGATTTTGCCCCAGAACCTAATCAGTAGGCTTTGGCCTCTACTAAAAAGATCTGGTTAGGTCCAACCATTAACATGATTTGATTTGATGAATCGGACCAATAAATGATCAGGCCCGACTTTGGCCGGCCAACCTGACCACCATCAGAAAGACTCAAACCAAATTATCATATTATGAATGATAATTCCATTAGTCAATAAGTACCAGGCCTTTGGGCCTCCAATGATTATTAAACTAATGGACTCATTATCACTCACTTAATGGGAGGCTATGACTTAGTTATCACTATAACTTAATCATTTTTAAGACCTAATAATTTTTGAAGATTTTATTAAAGGATAGATGAGAAGAAAATATCCAGCCAATTTCAATCCTCCCACTGACTTCACCAAGTCAGATTAAAAAGGATTTAATTAAAGCTGGCATTAGGAGCATCTAAATCAGTCAAACTGATTTACCTAATGACATGGGTGAGCCCTAATCACCAAGTGATCTAATCAAAACCTAATTCACCAGGTTGGCCAGGTAAGTGAGATCAGTGGTGGGGATAAGCCATTAACTCGTCAGAGATCAAATCACTGCGAGTAGCTCCCGCTTAAAAACCACTGGTCAAACTGCCAAACTTACCTTAGACACCAACCGGTTCATTAGTTTTAATTTGATCAACTTAGTAAATAGGGTTCCACCGCATAGCCATGAATTAAGTCCATCTTGGTCTAGTTAAAGACATGGACCCATTCAACTACAACTATTGGAGTTGAGTCTAGAGTATTCTTGACCTAATCTAATTCAACTTTTGATTAGATTTGACCAATTACTCTAATTTAGTCCATTTCTTTAAGCTAACCTTAGGTCTAACCCAATTATGGACCTAATTCATCTAACCTATTGACCCACAAGTTTATGCAATTGTCTTAGGTCTTAATTCATAATTCTAGACCTACTAGACAACACTTAATTCTTTTAATTAAGTATTTGGGTTGATGGGTCAGGGTTTGGCATTTTGAAAATAATTTTTAAATTTGAAAGGTTTTATTTTTTGTTCACCAAATATGTTGACTCATTTCACAAATAGATCAGCACATTTCTTAAATAGCAATCCTATTGCTAATTACATAACAGAAAATAACTCAATCAAAATAAATCATGACTATTCCTTTAGATCTAATCTAACACATTCATGATAAATTTCACAATTGAGCCTTTACAATTAATTTCTTTCGCTGCTTCATCTACATGGGATATAATTACAGTGGCACCCCTACCGCCATAGGAGATCCCATCGAATGGGAGGAGAGGCTTTTAAATCCTACTTTTCTCCTATGACCGGACGGCCATGGCAACCAACCCAATTCAATTACTTGCTACTTGGATCTAGTATATCTAAATATACCAATTTCAAAATTTAAATTTCAAATTTCAAATTTCAAATTTTAAAATTTGAATTTCAAATTTTAAACAAATTTCAAATTTTAAATTTTAAATTTTTGAATTTCAAATTTTGAATTTCAAATTTTGAATTTTAAATTTTGAATTTCAAATTCAAAATTTCAACCAAATTTCAAATTTTAAATTTTGAATTTCAAATTTTTAATTTTGAATTTCAAATTTCAAATTTTAAAATTCAAATTTAATTTTGAATTTTAAATTTTTGAATTTTGAATTTCGAACAACTTTCAAAATTCAAATTTCAAATTTTTGAATTTCAAATTTTAAATTAAAACTTTTAGATTACAACTTACTCTACGCATGCAAATATATATATCATATCTAAGAACCCACTCTGATACCATTTGTGGAAAAATTCAGTGCAGGGGTAAAATGGTAATTTTAAAACTTTTTCAAAATTATGATTTTACAGTGAAAAATTATTAATTAATCTGATTAATTAATATAAATTTATCCTACACTAAGATCTAAATATGATATATAGCATGCATGTATTTAAATTTGAAATTCGAATTTGAACAATAAATACTTTATTGTAATGTGTTCAGAACACAATACCTTTGTGCGGGTAGTAGATCGCCGTAATCTGATCACCATCGGGAGAGTCTGATCATCATGATGTAGCCACATAATATATCTGGCCTCTGTAGATCATCCACATGAAGCTCTCGATCAGATCGACTCCTCACGAGTGCTAGCTTGTTGTAAAGCCCTTTTGACGGCCGATGCTGATCGAACTCCTTCCATCGATGTCTGTCGATTCTTTGGATGCTCCAGATCATCAACAAATATGCTTGAGAGGATGTTGAAGATCTTTCTGAGATTTTGTGGGTTCATGACACTCGTAGCTCACTTTCTCACTTCCCGAACCCCAGGCTAAAACTCCAAGGAACTCACCGAAAATCTTACACCTACTTTTCTTTCTTTTCTTTCTTTTTCTCTTGGAAGGATATGGACTTCCTTCTCATGCACAAGACTTCTCACATCCCAAAATTTTTCTCCAAAAAATCTTCTTCTTGCACGCCCCACTCTTCACCACCTTTTATAACAACGTCAAACGTCTTATCCAAAAGAAAGGATAAAGATGAGTAATTGCACATTTGAATTCAAATCAAATTTTGAATTCAAATGCACACCAACTCATCCCTTATCTACTAAAGACATGAGGCATGGCTTAAATTGTGCATGGAGTGCTTTCATGAGAAACTTTTTCTCATGTAATAAATGAGGCGTAAAAAAAGGGATAAGGCACAAAGATTGATTGCCCATTCAAATTCAAACTTTATTTTGAATTTGAATGGCCAACCAATCATCCTTATCCATTCATATGGCAAATTAAAGTGGGGTGTGGAGAGGGCTTGGCGTGAGAAAAAAATTCATGAGAAATTTTTTCTCATGAATTCAAATGGGTGCAATGGAAGTGAGGTGGCGCATGGAGATTGGGTCAAGGTGGTTTAATTATTTAAACCAACCTGATTGAACCAAATAAGTTAGATCCAATTAGACTAATTTAAATCTAATTTAATTAGGCTTAACTAGGCTCAATAAAATCCTAATCAAATCAAGAATTGACTAAGCCCAACCCCTGATCAAATCAGGGACCAAACCATCTTGACGATTAGGTCAACTCTTAACCTAATCGGGTCAAACCTAACTGAATCCAATTCAATTAGACTTGATCCAAAAATAATTACTCAATCAAATTGAGTTAATTAGTAATCAAATCACTAATTAAATCTCTCATAAATACTGAGTCCAAATTTGAAGGGCAATCGGACATCAAAATTCATCGATATGTAATCCTGATCGAAAAGTCCCAACCAGTGGGATTCTTGACCCCGATACCCATAATGTGTGGAACTCATGATCAGAGAATCTTGATTCTCGATCACTGAGTCCCAAATATGTAGGATTCTATATCAGCCATCAGATCAGATAGGAACCTCTAATGTGTGTGACCCCGCAGGTTCGAACCTAAGTCGGTAGCACAGGAACCAATTCCTGTACTAATCGAAGTGACCATCTAGCAATGGTACTCAACATCTGGATAAGTCGAAGAGTCACAATCGCAACACTCAGAACCTACATGAATATGGTTACTGTATAATTCATCCTTTTGACCCCTATGTTTAGGATGACTCAGGGTTAAACTGTCAACCCTGATTAGATCATCCGAATCATGCTCAACTCAAACAGTCCTGTGACTCCTCACAAGGACTACCCTGGCCAAGATTTTACTAAATTGAAACATGACTGTACACAGCTCCTAAATTGGAGTGGTCAATCCCATCTTGACACATGCACCGACAAGTCAAGTACTTGACTACACTTAGCAGCCTTCCATCACTGAATTAAAAATTCAGGTAGTCCAGTGCCTAAGTACAGTGAGTTGCTTGTAAGTCACCGTAGCGGTCTCAGGTCGGAGGGATATTTATACCCATATTCCATCGGAGCAAATCTTGATAGCAGAAAAAGCTCCGACGTCGGTCACGTTCAGTGCAGATGTACCCTTATATCTCACCTGTATACCATACCAGTGTCTCCACACTCATTGGTTAAGCGGACAACCAACCTATATGGCACATAACGACTTATGCTTGATAAAAATTATCATCCTTGGTAACAACGTATCATTTGATCGCGAACAGATTTAAGGACTAAACGACAAATCCTCCTTTGTCGAGTCTAAATAGTCCTAAGGACTTTCTCACAACATAGGAGTTCTTTAGAAGATGAAATATTTTGTAATGAAAAATATCAAAATAATTTTTATTAATTCATAATTCATGTATAAATACAAAAATGAGCACAACCGTCAACAGACTGACGATTGGCTTTGAAACACTATTCCCAATACCTATCTAATCTGATAGCTGATGTAAAATCCTACATGTTTGGGGCCCAATGATCGAGAATCAAAATTATCTAATCATGAGTTCCACACATTATGGGTACCGGGGTCAAAAGTTCCATTGGTTGGGACTTTTCGATCAGGGTTACATATCGATGAATTCTGATACCTAGTTGCCCATCGAATTTGGACTCAGTATTTATGAGAGATTTAATTAGTGATTTGATCGCTAATTAACTCAATTTGATTGAGTAACTATTTTTGGATCAAGCCCAATTGAATTGGATTCAGTTGGGTTTGACCCGATTAGGTTAAGAGTTGACCTAATCATCGAGATGGTTTGGTCCCTGATTTGATCAGGGGTTGGGCTTAATCAATTCTTGATTTGATTAGGATTTTATTGAGCCTAATTAAGCCTAATTTAGTTGAATTTAAATTAGTCTAATTAGACCTAACTTATTTGGTTCAATTAGGTTGGTTTAAATAATTAAACCACCTTGACCCAATCTCCATGTGCCACCTCACTTCCATTGCACCCATTTGAATTCATGAGAAGGAACTTCAATGAATTATTTTCTCATGCCAAGCCCTCTCCATGCCCCACTTTAATGTGCCATGTGAATGGATAAGGATGATTGATTGGCCATTCAAATTCAAAATAAAGTTTGAATTTTAATGGGCAATCAATCTTTGCACCTTATCCCTTTTTTTATGCCCCATTTATTACATGAGAAAAGATTTCTCATGAAATCACTCCATGCACAATTTAAGCCATGCCTCACACCTTTAGTGGATAAGGGATGAGTTGGTGTCCATTTGAATTCAAAATTTGGTTTGTATTCAAATGTGCAATTACTCATCTTTATCTTTTCTTTTGGATAAGATGTTTGACGTGGTTATAAAAGGAGGAGAAGAGTGGGGCGTGCAAGAAGAAGATTTTTTGAAAAAAAAATTTGGGGCATGAGAAGTCTTATGCGTGAGAAGGAAGTCCATATCCTTCTAAGAGAAAAAGAAAGAAAAGAAAGAAAAGTGGGTGCAAGGTTTCCGGTGAGTTCCCTGGAGTTTTAGCTTGGGGTTCGGAAAGTGAGAAAGTGAGCTACGAGTGTCATGAGCCCACAAAATCTCAGAGAGATCTTCAACATCCTCTCAAGCATATTTGTTGATGATCCAGAGCATCCAAAGTATCGACAGACATCGATTGAAGAAGTTGATCAGCATCGGCGTCAAAAGGCTCTACGATGAGCTAGCACTCGTGAGGAGTTGATCAGATCGAAAGCTTCATGTGGACGATCCACAAAGGTCAGACACACTGTGTGACTACATCATGATGATCAGACTCTCCCGACGGTAATTAGATTGCGACGATCTACTACCCGCACAAAGGTATTGTGTTCTCAACACATTACAATGAAGTATTTATTGTTCAAATTCGAATTTCAAATTTAAATGCATGCATGCTATATATCATATTTAGATCTAGTGTAGGATAAATTTATGTTAATTAATTAGATTAATTAATATTTTTTACTGTAAAATCATAATTTTGAAAAAGTTTTAAAATTACCATTTTACCCCTGCACTGAATTTCCCCACACTCAAAAAGGCATCTTGGATCTAGCATTTGATCCTTCGATCAATCTCCATTGCCTCCTTGACCAGCTTGATCGACAATTCACCAACCACTTCATCAGCAACATATGATGAAAGAAAGCTTCGACCTGCCTGTTCACCATCAAGAAGAGGGAAGATGAGTCCCTCTATATTAGAAAAATTATCTCAAATTCAACCCACAAGAGCGAAAATCCAGATGCAGAAAAGCTCAGCTCGAAAAGCACATCGTGAGGAGACCAAAGATGTGGAGCAGTGGGGCATGCAATGCATGGACCAGTAAGACCCATAGCGCACAAGCCAAAAGATAGAAAGAGGGCCAGACCCACAAGTGAGGCCCAGGCCTGCGGGCTCGACCCAACGGTGTGTGGGCTCGGCCTAGGCACGCATGGGCATGCAGGCCAGCCCAGGTGCATGTGGGCACATGCAGGCCGACCGTAGGGGTGGCCCAGGTCCAAGGGGGCATGCACATGGGTGCGGCCCGGGCCAAGGTGAGTGCATGGCCCAGGCCCAGGCCAGGCAGGCACATGCAGGTGCGGCCCGCACGACCTCACGCGGTCCATGCATGAGGTGTGGACCGGGTGGCATTTTCCCATGCGGTTCACATGGTCTATGGTGGACCATGGCATTTTGTGGGCATTTCTCATGTTTCACAGGATTTTCTATGGACCAGCATGCAATCGGATGGCTTCAGAGGCTCGCGGGTGTGATCTGGGTCCTGATCTGACTATCAAGAAGCAAGCAAACATGATATGAGGCTTTGTTTGTGTGATCTGATGGCTGGAGATATGGGCAGTGAAGATCCGATGGCTGGGAGGTTTTTTGACTTTGAATTGGATCGCAGACTCTGATCTAGGCTTGCATTAAGGGCTTTAGAGGGCCCTGTGGGCAACAAAATCAGGGAGAAAAAGCCGAGGGGTCTCTGGTAGCCATCGAGAGTGAGTTCGATGAGTGTCAAGAGTGAGCAACCCGTAAAGTAGATGCAGGTAGAGCACTGAAGGCAGAGCATAGCGTTAGGTGGAGCGAGGCAACGGTCATGAGACATGATGCAGTGGTTTGCTCCATAGGAAATATCTAGGAGCATCGAGGACCCTGATACTGGCAGGCCTATGAGAGGGTCTCCTTGAAAAATTTTGTGAGAGCTTTTATGAGAGTAGCTTCTAGTTGAGAGAGATTTGTGTACGGAGAGTTGAAAGTGTGAGGATCTTCTCTTGTACTTATTTTCTCTTTCATAGTGAAACTTACATGCCCCATTGAAGTAGCACTTGGATTATTCCATGTACTTGATTGTGTGCTCTTATTATTTTATTTCTTCTTTTTTTCTACTATAATGAGTGGTACCGTATTCTGTCCAACAAGTGGTTTCATAGCTAGGTGGTGCCAGAGTGGTGTTGGATCCTAACAAGTGGTATTAGGGCCGGGCAGTATCCGAGCACATATTACGGCGGTGGTGATCAAGATTAAAGATGGAGAAGATAGGCACAATCAAGATAGAGATCAACCACGAAGGGTTGATCGATGCTTTCTTGTGCAAGAAGGAGCCATCTACATAGAGGATGCCAGTGGGAGCCCAATGCGAGGTGGAGCTTTAGGTAGAGATAGATTGGATACGAGACATGAGACTCGACAGGATGATGAGCGACATCATCAGATGACTTCCTCGAACAAGTCTCAGGTCATGCAATATGGAGATGGGATCAAACAGTCTGGCTCGATTCTCATGTTTGCCTATCCATGAGTAGCAGATGCTTGCCCCAGGATATGGAGATGAAAAGATCTAGAAGCTTTCAAAATCAAGGGGAGATTGAATGTCGAGTCAAGATGGAGATTGCTGAAAAAAATCTCGAATATGACCCATAAGAGCAAAAATCCAGATGTGAAGAAGTCCAACTCGAAGAGCATGTCGTGAGGAGCCTAGAGATAAGGACCAGCAGTGCATGTAGCATGCAGACCAACAGGGCTTGCAGCGCGCAAGCCAAAAGATAGTAGGTGGTCCAGGCCCACGAGTGTGGGCTTGGCTCTGGCACACCTGGGCATGTAGGCCAGCCCAGGCACATGCGGGCACACATAGGCCAGCCGCAGGTGCGGCCCAAGCCCAAGCGGGCGCATGTAGGTGCAGCCCGTGCGACCTGATGCGGTCATGCGCAAGGCATGGATCGAGCAGCATTTCCCCATGTGGTGTGCACGGTCTATGATGGACCATGGCATTTTATGGGGAATTTCTCATGGTTCACAAGATTTTTTATGGATCGATGCATGATCGGATGGCTTTAGAGACTCGCGAGCATGATCTGGGTCTTGATCTGATGGTCGGAAAGCAAGCGGACATGATCTGAGGTTTTGTTTGCGTGATTCAATGGATGGAGACATGCAAGTGAAGATCCAATGGCTGGGAGGTTTTTGACTTTGAATCGGATCGTGGACTCCAATCTAGGCTCGAATTTAGGGCTTTAAAGGGCCCTATGGGCAACAGAATAGAGGGAGAAGAAGTCGCGGGATCTCTGGCAGCCGTCGAGAGTGAGTTCGATGAGCATTGAGAATGTATAGCCTGTAGAGTAGACACAGACAAAGCACTGAGGGTAGAGCACAGCATCAGACAGAGTGAGGCAATGATCATATGAGTAGCTGTAAGGCATGATGTAGTAGTTTGCTCCACAAGAAGTATCTAGGGGCATCGAAGACCCTGGTACTGCTAGGCCTATGAGAGGGACTTCTTGGGAGATTTTGTGAGAGCTTTTATGAGGATCGCTTCTAGTTGAGAGAGATTTGTATTCGGAGAGTTGAAAGTGTGAGGATCTCCTTTTGTACTTATTTTCTCTTTCATAGTAAAGCTTGTATGCCCTGTGGAAGTAGTACTTGGGGTATTCCACATACTTGATTGTGTATTTTTGTTGTTTTATTTCTTCTTTCTTCCTACTATAATGAGTGGTATCGGATCCTATCCAACAAGTGGATTCACAACTAGGTGGTGTCAGGGTGGTGTTGGATCCCAACACTCTGGAAGTATATCAATCAGTTCAATGCTGAGGCATTGGAGGGCATGAGTTGGATCAATAGCTGCCATGATAAATGGGTTGAGGAGTTCATGCTTCAGCTTCTTATTAGATATGAGGCCTCGAAAGGACTTGGTCAAACTCGTGACTCTAGTAAAAAAGTATATTAACATCAAGGTGGACATGATTGCCCAACAAAAAGCAGCAGATAAAGACAACAATAAGCACAAGAGCTGCAAGGAGAAGGTCAAGTTGAGAGAAAAGCACAGTCAAGAAGATTCAAGAGATATAGTCCTCTCGATGCTTCAAGAGCCATATCTTAATCTAGATCTAAGACCAAGGCTACCCAAGACTACCTATGGTAGCCTCAGATGAAAACTTTTGCTAAGAAAAGGAACATAAGTAAATACTATTGATTTCATGAAGATCATAGACACAACACCGAGGAATACCTCCAACTAAAAGATGAGATTGAAGCCCTCATCTGACAAGGTTCCTTGATGATATATGGGTAATCAACAAAACTTGGGTCGAGAAAGGTGGACCCTTGAAAGACAGGATGATGATCGATCACTCACCAAAATGACTACTACTATTTCAAAAGGGCTTACCATAGAGAGTCTTATCCCTTCAGCTTGAGAAGGCAACAATCAAACTTTGTTGAACCAACAGTGCTCATGCTGAATTGTTGAGAATGAGAAGCTTGCAACTTGATAATGGTCGGATGTAAAATCAGTAAGAATCATAATTTTGAATCTTTCTATTTTTGGCCATCAATGAAATTTTATTTTAGTTTCCCTCAAGGGGGATCAAATTACTACAAGTTCTACCATTTCGTGAAAGCTAACAGCATCAAAGACAAAGATCATTCTATCCATTTTAGCTTAACTTAAGAGGCACACTCGATCTAACCAAGTGAAGTGTTCCCTAATCAAGGCTTGCTAGCTACTGAGGATCAAGGAGGCCCTCTAGCCACTATCTCATCCTCACACAAGAACATTCTCACATTTGTTGGCCACCCAAGGATTGAGTAGGCCCATTGGCTACTCTCTCATTCTTGGATAGGTACATTCTCAATGCCCATTGGCTATCAAGGATACAGGTGGCCTACTGGCCACTATCTCATCCTCAAATAGATACATTCTTGAGGCTTGTTGGCTATGGAGAACCAAAAAGACACACCATCCACTATTTCATCCTCCAATATGTTCATTTTTAAGGTTTGTTGGCCATCGAGGATCAGGAAGGCCGATTGGCCACTATCTCAATAATCTTGGATAGGTACTTTTAGTCTTCCAATAATCTTGGATAGGTACTTTTAGTCTTCCAAATCTCAAAGGTCCACAAAGGGTTATATTCTAGTATGACAATGTGACCTCAAATACTTCATATATGCATCAGTGATATTCTTGCTAAGCTTAGGCATGTTAGGTTTCGGTAATGCAGTGGAATATGATTTTCAAAAATTTTTACCTATAGTCAACTATTGAAAATAAGTTTAATAATTAAACATGACTATCGGAACACAAATCCTAGGAACTCCTTGATGATTACAATCAAACAATACCAACAAGCAAATTAACAAGAGATTAAAAGTCATATACCGAATATAAAGATGAGGATCTGGTAGTAGAGTGATCTCCATAAGACTCCAAAGTAGAAGTCCTCTAACGATGATTCATATGGGATAGATAAGGGTTCTTCTCAATTTGATATAGTGCTGGAGCCATCTTCGCAAGTTCACTGCCGATCGTCCTTCTCAAGAATGAGTTGCGCCACTACCTATATGCCTTCAAAACCTCCATTACGACCACACTAAGAACCATTCCTTACAAAAACTCACCACACAAAAATCAGATTAGATGTTCAACACTGGAACAATCTGAATGTTAGGACAAGCATCACATGCTTTCCAATTTTCTCTTGCCTTCTTTTCCATTTTTCTTTCTCTCTTTTCTTTCTCTTTTCTTTGAATTTTTTCTATCTTTTCTCTCTTCATTTCCATGCCTAACCACTAGGGAAAAATCAATATTTATCACATAGGAGATGCCCGCTTTAAATAAGAAAGAAGGGGCGCCTCCAAGGGATGCCAACAATTGGCGTCTCATCATATTCATCGGTGATTAATTCCATTTAAGGGAATTGGTTGGGTTTTTAATCTGTAGAAGGACTCTCCTCTGTACACACCACACAAGGTGCCATTTGATGCTGCCACCTATTAGCCTATTTCGCAAGTGCACGAAATCGCTCAAGTAATATAATGATAAATAAGAGATCGTTCCCACGAGGACTGAGTTTAATTACCAAAAATGAATGCTAATTTTACTAATATCTAAACGATCGAAATTGAATGACAGTAAAAAATAAAATTAACTCTAAAGAACTCAATGAAAGCTGAATCAAAATTCGATTGATAAAGTACTAGGGTATATCTGATTTCACTTGGACCAATTATCAATTCCAGCTATTCGATTAATAATCTAAATTTAATTATTAATGCAAGGATAAATAATTTTAAATTATTTAATAATCTCTCTCGAGTCTTATTAAATATACTAATTAAAACTATAATCTATCTTCCAATAGTAAAATTGATTTTAATTAGTTCAATAAGCACAGTGATTATTTTCAAGATCCCACAGGTCAAATCTTCTGCTCCCGCTCTAATTATTATTCCGATGATGTTTGTTATTAACTCTAATTTATAATCTTCCTTCTCAGTACCAATTATAAATTAAAATCAATCAAGTACCAAAGATAATAATACTTAAAAGCATTAAGTGCAAATAATAAATAATTGCATTAACAAAGAAAATTAATACAAGATTCTGGAATTGAAATTAAATCCAAGCTACATCAGGTACCCTAGCTAGAAATTTAGCTTTTCATCATATCAAAATCAAACTCAAATTTACTTGAATAAAACTCCAAAATCATCCTAACAATGAGTTCTAGAAAATAAATTCAAAGTAAATAAGAGAAAGAATTAAAAACTCTGAAGGAATTGCAGAGCCGAATGAATCCTCTCTTCAAATCTTCCAGATACTCCAAACTCTCCTTGCTTGATTTCTAGCTTTCAAAGATGATTCTCCTCCTCCTTCTATTGGTGTTTTCGAATCCTTAAATAGGGCTAGGGCTAGGGTTAAGGTGGTATTTTTTCCATGATTTTATTCTATATATCATTTTTTTATTTGGTATAGAATCTCTCCTCCTTTGGATAGGCTTTAAGCAACCACCAGCCATCTACTCCTTATGCTGCCCAAATTTTTTGATTTTATTATGATTTCTATAGTAAAAGAAGAAAAGGAGGCATGGTTAATTAGAGGAGAAGAATTTCTTCCTTCCTGGGTCCACAAAATCTGCAAAATAAAGTAAGGTTTCGGCTGCCCAAATCAAGTTTTCCAAGAATTAGTTCCAATTCTTTCTCAGTTTGCTCCTCATGCAGAATTAGTTTGGACTCTGATTTTCTTCCATTTAATTCTTTCCAAGATAGCTCTTTGCCACCCAAAATTGGTTGCCATATCAGATCTTTGTGCCAAGAAACACTAAGAAGAATCTGGGTGTATCAGGTGTTTCTTGTTGTGTCCAACATTGTTACCAACTTCAACCTACTGTAGCCACCTCATCTGGAATCCAAATTCAATTCTGTAAATTATGTTCCTTTCTTGCTTCTCTCAAAATTCTGTAAGATCTAATCTTGCTCAATTTAAAGTCCTGTAGCTTGGCTTTTAGGGATCCTCACACCAAAATATCTAGAATTTAGATTGATTGACTAGATGGGAGAGATTAACTGCTTGATTTATTTCCTGCACCTCTAGTTTCTTTTCTGGCTGATGATGCCAAAAAGGATAAGGTGTGGGGTCCATTGATATCTTGATTTGGTTATTCTGCTTTGAGATGGACTCTGATTTTGATGCAAGACCTGATGACTCCGGATGACAAACCCTGCTGAATCGGACTCAACCAATTTCACTTAATTTGACCTTTAAAACATGGTTAAGCCCAATTAGGTGTGACCTGGCTCAATTACCTGCAATTGACATAAAACATATCAGGTTCTTATATTTATTTAGTTAATTATTATACCAATTTCATCAAAATCATTAAAAACTAATAATAATAATTACTATAAAAATGCAATACATCAAATATCCCAAAACTTAAGTTTTTGGTTGTCCCCAAGCAAAAGAAAAGTCCAAATCAAAAATGGAGAATCTCAAAAAATTAATGCTAAAAACTTTATTTAACATTAATATACTCAAAATCCATCTAGACACAAAGGAGTAATACCCAAATGCCATGGCTTAACCACCTCAACCCAAAATCGAAAGGCAAACCCACAAGCTAACTATTCC
The DNA here is from genome assembly GCF_000442705.2 of Elaeis guineensis. Lineage (NCBI taxonomy): Eukaryota > Viridiplantae > Streptophyta > Magnoliopsida > Arecales > Arecaceae > Elaeis > Elaeis guineensis. Next base: position 50,381,454 of record NC_026003.2, read on the forward strand.
AAACTCATTCATACTCAAACAAAATTACGCACAATCAATAGCTACCCTGCTTCCTTTAGGTTTTAATAAAATAATTCAGTTCAAACATCCAATCCTGAATGCAAAATCCTATCAGCCCATCTCCAATAGTGCAAACAACGTACTCAAGAGATCAATAGGACTTTTTCAGGTTAAAAAAAATGGAAAGCAAGCAACAAGAATGATGGTTATGGTCACATAAGTGAAAATAAATCAACCACAATAAATCAGAGCATACTCAATTACTTATACTTTACACCTCTTCCTTTATTTTTTTATTTTATATTTTTAGAACAGCCTATACACTTTGGCACTCTTCCTTAAGTCATCATTTGTCTTTTTATGTGAATACCGACATTGGTGATGAAGGCACCCGGTTACTCAGCAAGTCATATACTCAAAATACTTTGCATACTCATAATTCAAGTCACTGTTTGACGTAAAAGCAAACATGGGGCTCATGAATGCTCCTAGTTACTAGGCAACTTGAAATAGTGGAGTAGATTGTGTATTTTTTTTTTTTTTTGAATGGAAGGAAAACTAAAAATTCAGTATACTCTAACCATTATAATCAATTTATTCTCAAAAAATATGAACAGTAGATATGAGATAAGATGAAAAGAAAATACAAGGGGTCAAAAAGGATATGCCAAAGGAATGCCTATATCATTTCTCCCAAGTAAATTGTCTACATTTTATTGCAACAAAGCTCACAAATAGGATTGGCGAAGCAAAGTAACTATCTCCTATATAAGATTTTATTTAAGTATTTATAAGTTTAAAACAGTCAATCCCTGAATTTGACTTCCAAATTTAAAGCTAAGATAGCCAAACAATAACACAAAAGTAAAATTATCCCCCTCTATATCCTTACAAGTGATCAATGAATCAACATTCCAAATTTTTTTTTTAAAATTTTATTAAAAAATAAAGACAAAGATGCAAACATAATGACAATCCTATATTATTAACACGAAATGCTCATGCAAATGCACCCCCAAATCTGAATTGGACATTGTGCTCAATGACAAGATCATCATCACAATACATATTATAGCAAGGCATTCTTAAAGGTTAGGGGTACTCCCCTTTGTAGCGTGCCTATGCATTTGTGCGAGTTTGCAACTCATCCTCAGTCATTTCATCTCTCTTGTCTTCTTCAATATGCCTACAAAAAGTGAACAACGTCCATTCAAACCTTGAAAATATAGTGAGGATTAAAATTGACTCAAAAAATAAAGAAAATAAAAAGAATTTTGCTTGGGTTGCCTCCCAAGAAGCGCTAGTTTATAGTCGTTAGCTTGACTATCCCAATGCATTATGTCAGTGCTATGGAGGTTTTTGGTTGCTCAAATCCTCCATCTATGTATTCCTTCAACCTTTATCCATTGACCTTGAAGGTCCTATCACCACTCTTCAGCTCAACAGCTCCATGTGAAAAACTTGTATAATCTCAAATGGACCTGACCACCTAGACCGGAGCTTGCCTGGAAATAGCTTTAGGCGAGAGTTATACAGTAACACCTTTTGTTCTGCTTGGAATTCACACCTCACAATATGTTTGTCATGTCATCTTTTCGTTCTCTCCTTGTAAATTCTTGTATTTTCATATGCATGGAGGCGGAACTCATCAAGTTCATTAAGCTGTAATAACCTTTTCTCCCCAGCAGCTTCCATATTGAAATTTAGCAACCTAGTTGCCCAGTAAGCTTGATGCTCTAGCTCCATAAGTAAATGGCATGCTTTTTCATAAACTAGATGATACGGGGACATCCCAATTGGCATTTTGAATGCTGTTTTATATGCCCATAACGCATCATCTAATTTTAGGGACCAGTCCTTTCTTGATGAGTTGACAGTAGTCTCCAATATTTTTTTAATTTCACGGTTAGAGATCTCTACTTGTCCACTTGTTTGAGGATGATATGGTGTTCTTACATGATGAGTAACATCGTATTTTGTCAATAGAGAATCCAAATAATGATTACAAAAATGCTTACCTCCATCCGTGATGATAGCTCTTGAAATACCAAAGTTTGTGAATATGTATTTCTTTAAGAACTTGAGCACACTCTTGGCATCATTAGAGGGAAGTGCTACTGCCTCAATCCATTTGGATACATAATCCACCACCACCAGGATGTATTGATTTGAATGAGAAGGTGGAAAAGGCCCCATAAAATCTAATCCCCACACATCGAACAGTTCTACTTCAAGGATATTGGTTAGTGGCATTTCCTATCTAAAAAAAATATTTCCAGTTCTTTGACATCAGTCACAAGAAGAAACAAAAGCAATAGCATCTTTAAACAGGTTAGGCCAATAAAAACCACACTGTAATACTTTAGCAGCTATTTTGTTGGGTCCAAAATGGCCTCCACACTCTAATGAATGGCAGTGTTTTAAAATATTTTTAATTTCATCATCAGGCACACATTTCCTAATAAGCTGATATGGACAATACTTATATAAATATGGATCCTCCCAAAAATAATATTTTGCATCATGTAAAAATTTCTTTTTTTGCTGGTAATTAAATTTCGGAGGAATAATATCACATGCCTTAAAATTAATAATATCAGCATACTAGGGTGTACTAGATGTGAGTAATGCAAATAATTGCTCATTAGGGAATGACTCATTAATGGGTACCTCAATGTTCTCAATTTCTTTACTTAACTCTAACCGAGACAAGTGATCTGCTATAAGATTTTCTGCTCCTTTCTTGTCCCTAATCTCCAAGTCAAATTCCTGCAATAAGAGCACCCAACGAATTAATCTCGATTTTGCATCCTTCTTTTCAAGTAAATATTTAATTGCTGAGTGATCAGTATAAACTATTGTTTTTGCTCCTATAAGATATGGCCTAAATTTATCAAAAGCAAAAACAATGGCGAGCAACTCTTTTTTGTGGTGGCATAGTTCAACTGTACATTACTCAGTGTTCGACTCACATAGTACACCACATGAAGTCTATTCTCTTTCTTTGTCCCAAGACTGCTCCTATAGCATAGTCGCTTGCATCACACATGAGTTCAAATGGTAGATTTCAGTCAGGTGCAGTGATGATAGGAGCTGAGATTAATTCTCTCTTTAACCTGTTAAAAGCAACCAAACACTCATCAGTAATTTTAAAAGGTGCATCCTTGATCAATAAATTACAAAGAGGTTTGGTAATTTTAGAGAAGTCTTTTATAAATCTTCTATAGAAGCCAGCATACCCTAAGAAACTCCTCACTCCTTTAACAGATGTTGGTGGTGGTAATTTCTCAATGACCTCCACCTTTGCTTTGTCTACTTCTATCCCTCTAGATGAAATCTTATGGCCTAAAACTACTCCTTCCTGCACCATAAAATGACATTTCTTCCAATTCAACACAAGATTAGTTTCTTCACAACGCTGTAGAACTTGGGAGAGGTTAGTCAAACACATATCAAAAGAAGGATCAAAAATTGAAAAATCATCCATAAAGATTTCAATGAATTTTTCCACCATATCAGAGAATATAGACATCATACATCTTTGAAAAGTTGCAGGTGCATTACATAACCCAAATGGCATTCTTCTATATGCAAATGTTCCATATGGACAAGTAAATGTAGTTTTTTCTTGATCCTCAGGTACAATAAGAATTTAAAAATATCCTGAATAATAATCTAAAAAATAGTAGAAGGGATATCCGGACAATCTCTCAAGCATCTGGTCAATAAAAGGCAAAAGAAAATGGTCCTTTCATGTGGCTTTGTTTAACTTTCTATAATCAATACACACATGCCAACCAGTGACTGTTCTAGTGGGTATCAGCTCATTTTTATTATTTGTAATAACAGTCATCCCCTCTTTCTTAGGAACTACTTGAACAGGACTCACCCAACTACTATAAGAAATAAGGTAGATAATTTCTGCATCAAGTAATTTTATTACTTCAGCTCTAACTACTTCCTTCATATTAGGATTTAACCTACGTTGATGCTCAATTGAAGGTTTGTAGTTTTCTTCCATTAAAATTTTATGCATGCATATACTGGGACTAATTCCCTTAATATCATCAATAGACCAGCCTAGTGCTTTCTTATGCTTTTTCAACACATGCAATAATTTTTTTCTTGTTCAGTAGACAAATGAGCAGATATAATGACAGAAAAAATAGATGAGTCTCCCAAGAATGCATATCTTAAGTGAGAAGGAAGCTGCTTAAGCTCAAGCTTGGGGTTTGGCTTAGCCTCTACTGAATCCTGTATTTTCTCAACATCATTTAATACATCAACATGCTGTTTATTTTTAACACCATCAATCAAGTCATATTCAGAATTGTCAATTATTTCACTAATAAATTTATTAATCACATCTAATCTAAAATATTCATCATTCTCAAGAGAATATTTAGAAGAATTAAGCACGTTAAAAATTACCTCTTCTTATCCCACTCTTAAAGTAAGCTTACCCTCATGGACATCTATAAGTGCCTTGCCAGTTGCAAGGAATGGACGCCCCAATATCAAAGGAACCTCTCTATCTTCCTCCATATCCAAGACAATGAAATCCACTGAGAAGATAAATTTGTCCACCTTGACTAATACATCCTCCACTATGCCTTTAGGATATGTCACCGATCGATCAGCTAGTTGTAATGAGACACTGGTCGGTTTCACATCCCCTAGTCCAAGCTTCCTGAAAATAGATAAAGGCATTAAGTTAATGCTAGCACCTAAATCGCACAATACTTTAGTGAATTCGATATTGCCAATATTGCATGGAATTGTAAAACTCCCTGGATCCTTTAATTTTGATGGCAACTTGTTCTGAATGATTGCACTACACTCTTCGGTGAGCATGACTGTCTCATGGTCCTCTAGCCTTCTCTTTTTGGAAAGGATGTCCTTCAAGAATTTGGTATAGCTAGGCATCTGAGCTAATGCCTCCGCAAATGGAATATTTATGTGTAGTTTCTTGAAGACCTCCAAAAACTTCAGAAAGTTCTTGTCATCCTTACTTTGCTTGAGCCTTTGAGGAAAAGGAACTGGTGGATTGTAGAGCTTTACTGGCTCTTCCTTTTTCTCTTTTAGCTTCTCTTTGACCATAGTCTCTTCTTGAGTTTGTTCCTTTACTTGTTCTTTAACAGGCTCTTTCCCTTGTTGTTCCCTAGTTGTTTTCCACTCCTCAAGGTAATTGTCTTCACATGCTCCTTCGGGTTCGTTTCAGTATTGCTAGGCAATGACCCTTGAGTTCTGTTAGCTACCATGTTGGCCAACTGTCCCATTTGTATTTCCAAGTTTTTAATGGTAGCTTGCTGGTTTTGAAAGTTTGCCTTAGTTTCACCCATGAAATCAGTAGTGGCCTTGGTGAGAGTTGCAACCAATTCTTCCAGGTTAGACTTCTTTTCTTACCATGGAAAACCAGGTGGTCTTCTATTCTGATAATTCTGTTGTTGCTGTTGATTTTTCCAGAAAAAATTTGGATGGTTCTTCCAGGCAGGTGTGTAGGTGTTTGAGTATGGATTGTTCTGTTGCCTTCCTTGGTTTGCCACATATTGCACTTGTTCTTGTACTGGAGGCATGAATGAGCTGTCAATCGGGCAATCTCGAGTAGCATGTTGCCCAGTACACATCTCACAGGTCTACACACAAGTATTGACAGCATTAATAGACAAATGATCTAATTTTTTGAAAAGAGTGTCTACCTTTGCATTGAGTGCAGTAATAGCGTCTATCTCATGAACCCCAGCAGGTCTCCTCACCATGTTTCTCTCATTGGGCCATTGGTAATTGTTGTTGGCCATTTCCTCCAAAAGATCATAGGCCTCATCAAGCGACTTCCCCATCAATGAACCTCCAGCAGCAGCATTAATATTAATTCTGGTATAGTTGTTCAGCCCATTGTAGAAGGTTTGCACAACCAACCATTTAGGCAGCCCATGGTGTGGACACCTCCTAAGCAAATCCTTGAACCTTTCCCAGCTTCATATAAGGTCTCCATATCGAATTGCATGAAGGTTTGGATGTCAGTCCTCAACTTGGCAGTCTTAGCAGGTGGAAAGAATTTTGCCAAAAATTTTTGTGCTAAGTCATTCCAAGTGGTGATCGAGCAGCAGGAAGAGACTGTAACCATGCTTTAGCTTGTCTCTAAGTGAAAACGGGAACAATCTTAACCGAATTGCATCATCTGACACTCCATTATGCTTAAGGGTATCACATATCTCCAAGAAGTTTGCAATGTGCGCATTAGGGTCATCATTGGGCAATCCTCCAAACTAAACTGCTGTCTGGATCATTTGGATCAAAGCAGGCTTGATCTCAAAGTTGTTTGCTTGCACAGGTGGTCTTGTGATGCTAGATGAAGCTCCATTCAGGTAGGCATGGCATAATCCCCAGTGCCCTGGGGTTTGCCTCTCTAGCAACCTATTATTCCCTACTAGGATTACTTCTCTCCTTGGATCTTCAGCCATTTCTGGATCTACTTTTGCCTCAGATTTCTTCCTTCTCTGACTGCTTTAATGTTTTGTTTACAAGTGCGTTCAATTTCTTGACTTGAAATGGGATTTGATTCAATTCTCACAAGTCGACCCGATTCTCTTTTCAAGTTGTAATTTTGAAAGATTATTATCCCTTTTTTTTTTAAGAGAAGAGAGAAGAGGAAAGAGAGAGAAAAGAGTTCTAGAGATGAGTCCTAAGGAGTCCTAAATCTAGAGATGAAAGAGAAGAGTTTTTAATTAGGTTTAAATTTTAATGGCAAACAAGTTAGCACAAAATGGACTTTCTATCCTAGGTTAACCTAGATCTAGACAGCTCCTAACTGTTCCAAGATCGCCTTCAAGCACTCCAAGCCCAAAACTGACTAACTATCTCGGCCAGTAAGTGTAAGATGTGGGAGGTCCCCTGCTTGTTGCTTTCCTTAGACACCAACTGAGTTGGCCAGTTAGACAACGGAACCAATTGAAAACCACCTTCTTAAACCACTTGCCTTAGACACCGAGCAATTAATCAATTCGAACCCGATCTAACTTTAGGGCTTTCTTGTCCTATTGAGCTCGAATATCCTAGGGCCAATGTTTAATTGATTTTAGATTAAGGTCTAGGTTATGCAGGATGAAGGATGTGATTTTTGGGCTAAGGAAGGATGATCAAATCCCCACCTTATCTGATTAATGGGTTAAGTGCCCTTAAAGTTAATTATGGAGATGCAATGCAAAGAAACAAGATGTCCAATAAAGTTTGATTTTTTTTTTTATATTTTTGGTTATACTATATTAGTTAAGCGTTATGAAATGTCAGTGATTTTTTTTTAATATCTAAGAAATAAAATATCTAGATTACTAGTAAAATCAACTATTCTTGATATTAAAGCACCAGTCCCCGGCAAGCGCCAAAAACTTGATAGCCTATTTCGCAAGTGCACGAAATCGCTCAAGTAATATAATGATAAATAAGAGATCGTTCCCACGAGGACTGAGTTTAATTACCAAAAATGAATGCTAATTTTACTAATATCTAAACGATCGAAACTGAATGACAGTGGAAAATAAAAATTTAAAA